>NC_068449.1:48905900-48973400 GCF_023373465.1 Oncorhynchus keta | reverse complement strand
GGACCCCACACCTCGCTGCCATAAAGTGGACCCCACACCTTTGCTGCCATAAAGTGGACCCCACACCTCTTAGTTCTGCCATAAAGTGGACCCCACACCTCACTGCCATAAAGTGGACCCCACACGTCGCTGCCATAAAGTGGACCCAGAGATCCTGCACCCACCCACTGCCATAACGTGGACCCCACACCTCGCTGCCATAAAGTGGACCCCACACCTCACTGCCATAAAGTGGACCCCACACCTCGCTGCCATAAAGTGGACCCCACACCTCGCTGCCATAAAGTGGACCCCACACCTCGCTGCCATAAAGTGGACCCCACACCTCGCTGCCATAAAGTGGACCCCACACCTCGCTGCCATAAAGTGGACCCCACACCTCTCTGCCATAAAGTGGACCCCACACCTCGCTGCCATAAAGTGGACCCCACACCTCGCTGCCATAAAGTGGACCCCACACCTCGCTGCCATAAAGTGGACCCCACACCTCGCTGCCATAAAGTGCAGTTGGTTCAATGACATATTCAATTAGTTGTAGACAAATTTAAATAGGTATTTCCATTTGAATGAGCTTTTTAATGGTGTAGATGCCCTGCGTGCTTTCTCTCTTAGTTCATTCACTGACTCATTAAGGTGTCCAGTTGAGCTTATTTTTAAAACCTAAGTAATTGTAGTGTGTGCAGTACTCTATATATTTTGTACCAATTGAGAACTTTGGTCTAATTCCCAGAGATCTGGATCTTCTCTGGAAAATTATTATTTTAGTATTTTTGGGGTTTACTGCCAGGGCCCAGGTCTGGCAGTACTGCTCTAGCAGGTCCAGGCTCGGCTGTAGGCCATGTGCTGTGGGTGACAGCAGGCACAGGTCATCGGCAAAGAGTAGGCATTTCACTTCTGAATTGTGGAGACTAACACCAGGGGCTGAGGATTTCTCTAGAATAGTGGCCAATTCATTGATGTAAATATTGTGTGCAGAGCTCAGATTGCAACTCTGACAAAGGCCTATCTTGCCTATTTTAATGCTGCAAGTATTGCCAGTGTACATTGATTTAATTATGTCATATGTTTTACCCCCTACACCACTTTCAATAACTTTGTAGAACAGTCCTGTATGCCAAATAGAATGAAATGCTTTTTGGAAGTCGATAAAGCAAGCGTATATTTCGGTGGGCATGTTTATCTATCAGGGTGTGTAGGGTGTAAATGTGATTGGTCGTGCAATGTTTTGGTATAAATCCAATGAGGCTTTTCCTCAAGACCTTGTGCTTATTAAGGTAGTTTAGAACTCGTACATTTATAATACTACAGAAAACCTTCCCCAGGTTACTGTTCACACAAATGCCTCTGTAATTGTTAGGGTCAAATTTGTCTCCGTTCGTAAAGATTGGGGTTATGAGTCCATGATTCCAGATGTCAGGGAAATAACCTACACTCAGGATCAAATGAAACACTTTTAATATAGCCAATTGACATTTTGCACTAGTGAGTTTGAGCATCTCATTTAGGACGCCATCAGGTGGAGCCTGAAGTTTCTCATAGAGCTGCTGGTCAGTAATAGTTTAGTTTCTCATAGAGCTCCTGGTCAGTAATAGTTTAGTTTCTCATAGAGCTCCTGGTCAGTAATAGTTTAGTTTCTCATAGAGCTCCTGGTCAGTAATAGTTTAGTTTCTCATAGAGCTCCTGGTCAGTAATAGTTTAGTGTCTCATAGAGCTCCTGGTCAGTAATAGTTTAGTTTCTCATAGAGCTCCTGGTCAGTAATAGTTTAGTTTCTCATAGAGCTCCTGGTCAGTAATAGTTTAGTGTCTCATAGAGCTCCTGGTCAGTAATAGTTTAGTTTCTCATAGAGCTCCTGGTCAGTAATAGTTTAGTTTCTCATAGAGCTCCTGGTCAGTAATAGTTTAGTGTCTCATAGAGCTCCTGGTCAGTAATAGTTTAGTTTCTCATAGAGCTCCTGGTCAGTAATAGTTTAGTTTCTCATAGAGCTCCTGGTCAGTAATAGTTTAGTGTCTCATAGAGCTCCTGGTCAGTAATAGTTTAGTTTCTCATAGAGCTCCTGGTCAGTAATAGTTTAGTTTCTCATAGAGCTCCTGGTCAGTAATAGTTTAGTGTCTCATAGAGCTCCTGGTCAGTAATAGTTTAGTTTCTCATAGAGCTCCTGGTCAGTAATAGTTTAGTTTCTCATAGAGCTCCTGGTCAGTAATAGTTTAGTTTCTTATAGAGCTCCTGGTCAGTAATAGTTTAGTTTCATAGAGCTCCTGGTCAGTAATAGTTTAGTTTCTTATAGAGCTCCTGGTCAGTAATAGTTTAGTGTCTCATAGAGCTCCTGGTCAGTAATAGTTTAGTGTCTCATAGAGCTCCTGGTCAGTAATAGTTTAGTGTCTTATAGAGCTCCTGGTCAGTAATAGTTTAGTTTCTCATAGAGCTCCTGGTCAGTAATAGTTTAGTTTCTTATAGAGCTCCTGGTCAGTAATAGTTTAGTTTCTTATAGAGCTCCTGGTCAGTAATAGTTTAGTTTCTCATAGAGCTCCTGGTCAGTAATAGTTTAGTGTCTTATAGAGCTCCTGGTCAGTAATAGTTTAGTGTCTCATAGAGCTCCTGGTCAGTAATAGTTTAGTTTCTCATAGAGCTCCTGGTCAGTAATAGTTTAGTTTCTCATAGAGCTCCTGGTCAGTAATAGTTTAGTGTCTCATAGAGCTCCTGGTCAGTAATAGTTTAGTGTCTTATAGAGCTCCTGGTCAGTAATAGTTTAGTGTCTCATAGAGCTCCTGGTCAGTAATAGTTTAGTGTCTCATAGAGCTCCTGGTCAGTAATAGTTTAGTGTCTCATAGAGCTCCTGGTCAGTAATTGGGGAGTCCAATGGATGTTGATTGTCCTTTTATAGCTTTTTCTAATCCATTCAACTTCTCATGAATTTGTCGTTGTTCTGCGTTTGTGTCAATTTGAACGGTGTTGTAGAGTGTTTTAAAAGGGGTTGTCCATATGTCACCATCTTGTATCGCTAATTCCTCTTGTTTAGATTTGTTTATTTATTTTCCAATTTTACCAGAAGTTGTGTGTGTTTATGGACTCCTCAATTAGTGTCATCTGCTTGCTGTTGTACTGTGATGTTTTGGTCCTGAGTGTATGTTTATAGAGTTTTAAAGTCTCACAGTAATGAAGGTGTAATTCACCATTATTTGGGTCTCTGTGCTTTTGGTTGGATAGTGTTCTAAGTTTATTCCTTATAATTTTACAATCTGCATCAAACCAGTTGTCATCTGTGATATTTTTTGTTTCGTTTTTTAAATTAATTTCAATTGTGCTTCTTTTGCCGTTTGCCTGAATATATAGTTGATCTTTTGTACTGCCAGATTGATGCCTTCTTCACTGTGAGTGAATGTGGTATCCAGAAAGTTATCTAAGAGTGTCTGGATATTTTGGTTCCAGGTTACTTTCTGGTTTTCTTCTGTGCTGTTTTGGGCCCATCTGTATGAATGTCTGGTGTTGTACAGCTTACTGGGCTGTGAATGTCTGGTGTTGTACAGCTTACTGGGCTGTGAATGTCTGGTGTTGTACAGCTTACTGGGCTGTGAATGTCTGGTGTTGTACAGCTTACTGGGCTGTGAATGTCTGGTGTTGTACAGCTTACTGGGCTGTGAATGTCTGGTGTTGTACAGCTTACTGGGCTGTGAATGTCTGGTGTTGTACAGCTTACTGGGCTGTGAATGTCTGGTGTTGTACAGCTTACTGGGCTGTGAATGTCTGGTGTTGTACAGCTTACTGGGCTGTGAATGTCTGGTGTTGTACAGCTTACTGGGCTGTGAATGTCTGGTGTTGTACAGCTTACTGGGCTGTGAATGTCTGGTGTTGTACAGCTTACTGGGCTGTGAATGTCTGGTTGTTTCCATGTCTGTTCTTTTGAGGAACAACGTAATTTGGCTGTGATCAGACAGAGGTGTTAGTAGCTTGACAGTGAATGAGCTGAGAGAGAAGGGGTCAATGTCTGTAATCATATAGTCTACTGTACTGTGGCCAAGAGGTGAGCAGTAGGTGAATCTCCCCAAAGAGTCCCCCCGTAACCTACCATTGACTAAGTACAGACCCAGGCTTCTACAGAGCTGCCACAGATCCCTTCTGTTGTTGTTGACGGTGCTGTCTCTGTTGTTTCTATGGGGAGATGAAGACAGTTAGAGACACTATGGCCTGTAATAAAGCTGTCCCCTCATGTGCTCGTTAGAACAGGTTGTGTTCCTGTGCGCGCATTTGTGTCCTCACAGATGAGCACATTTCCCTGGGCCTGGAAGTCTCTTCCTCAAGGGTGGAGAAGATCTCCTCTGGGGATTCTGAAGGGGGGATATATATTGCCTTATTTATATACAGTATATATACTTATATTATATATTTCTCTCTCTTTTTCTCTCTGTCGGCCTCTGTCTCGCTCTCTGTCTCTCTCTGTCTCTGTCTGTGTCTGTCTGTCTCTGTCTGTCTCTGTCTCTCTCTGTTTCTCTCTATCTGTTTCTCTCTCTGTCTCTCTCTGTCTCTCTGTTTCTCTCTCTGTCTCTCTCTGTCTCTCTCTGTCTCTCTGTTTCTCTCTGTCTCTCTCTGTCTCTCTCTGTCTCTCTGTTTCTCTCTGTCTCTCTTCCTCTGTCTCTCTCTCGCTGTCTCTCTGTCGCTATCTACCCACCCATCTCTCTGTCTCTGTCTCTCTGTCTCTCTCTCTCTGTCTCTGTCTCGCTCTCTCACTTTCTCAGTCTCGCTCTCTCACTCTCTCCCCCCCTCTCTCTCTGCCTCTCTGTGTGTGTCTCTCTCTCTCTTGCTATCTACCCACCTACCCATCTCTCTGTCTCTCTATTTGACTCTTTCCATCACCCTATCCCTTCATGAAAAGTCCAGCGGTGGTGGTTACCAACCTGTCATCCCTGCCAGCTGAATTACACCCCATCACCCGGGTCGAATGCCACACAACTGCCAGACATTTTAAGGGAAATAAGACGTTTGTTTTCAACTGTTAACCCTTAGTTCCCTCATTTGAGTAATGTATGGTGCTCTGGGGAGAGACCAGACACACACACAGGTTACGGGACAGTGTGACAGGACCAGTTTGCGTGAAGGGTAATTTGTGTCACAGCATCAGGTATTAGTTCTGTGGGATTAGGAGAGTGTGAGGAGGGATGATGTAGTGTTGTCTCATCTACCTACAGTGGTACAGTTACAATGACAGTGTCAGCCTCCCAAATGGTTCCCTATTCCCTTTACAGTGCACTACCTTTGACCAGATTGGACTCTGGTTAGTTGTAATAATACATGGGAGATATATAGTGCTTTTCAAGGACCCAAAGTCACTTTACAATTAAAACAAAACAACATCAGACGAAACCAAAACATGATTAAGGAGAGGGGTGGGCTCAAGGAAGGGAGAGCGTGTGATGTATCAGTGTATGGGGAGGAGACAATCCCGGTTAAGGGTAAGGGGTAGGGTTTGGGTTAGGTGGGTCTCTATATAGGCAATAAGATGCCATTTTGGTTGCCCATAGTGTCAGCGAGGGATACAGAATTGTACATCACAGTGGCTCACTGATATGAGATGGGGAACAGCCAGCATGAGAATGTGGGGCGGCTAAATGTGAACGTGTTCGTTGGACATCTTAGCTAACATCCATGTGATGCTTCCAATGTGTCATTTGTTAGATGGTTTTTATGACTTGATTACTGAATATTTGGTGTAGAGTGAAGTGGTTCTATGTATGACTCATCATGACAAAAAGAGTTGAAGTGGTTCTTTATAATATAAATAATATAATAATATATGCCATTTAGCAGACTTTTATACACTCATCATGACAAAAAGAGTTGAAGTGGTTCTTTATACGACTCATCATGACAAAAAGAGTTGAAGGGGTTCTATATACGACTCATCATGACAAAAAGAGTTGAAGTGGTTCTTTATACGACTCATCATGACAAAAAGAGTTGAAGTGGTTCTTTATACGACTCATCATGACAAAAATAGTTGAAGTGGTTCTTTATACGACTCATCATGACAAAAAGAGTTGAAGTGGTTCTTTATACGACTCATCATGACAAAAAGAGTTGAAGTGGTTCTTTATACGACTCATCATGACAAAAAGAGTTGAAGTGGTTCTATATACGACTCATCATGACAAAAAGAGTTGAAGTGGTTCTATATACGACTCATCTTGGCAAAAAGAGCTGAAGGGGTTCTATATACGACTCATCATGACAAAAAGAGTTGAAGGGGTTCTATATACGACAAAAAGAGTTGAAGTGGTTCTATATACGACTCATCATGACAAAAGAGTTGAAGTGGTTCTATATACGACTCATCTTGGCAAAAAGAGCTGAAGGGTTCTATATACGACTCATCATGACAAAAAGAGTTGAAGGGGTTCTATATACGACAAAAAGAGTTGAAGTGGTTCTATATACGACTCATCATGACAAAAAGAGTTGAAGGGGTTCTATATACGACTCATCATGACAAAAAGAGTTGAAGTGGTTCTATATACGACTCATCATGACAAAAAGAGCTGAAGGGGTTCTATATACGACTCATCATGACAAAAGAGTTGAAGTGGTTCTATATACGACTCATCATGACAAAAAGAGTTGAAGTGGTTCTATATACGACTCATCATGACAAAAAGAGTTGAAGTGGTTCTATATACGACTCATCATGACAAAAAGAGTTGAAGTGGTTCTATATACGACTCATCATGACAAAAAGAGTTGAAGGGGTTCTTTATACGACTCATCATGACAAAAAGAGTTGAAGTGGTTCTATATACGACTCATCATGACAAAAAGAGTTGAAGTGGTTCTATATACGACTCATCATGACAAAAAGAGTTGAAGTGGTTCTATATACGACTCATCATGACAAAAAGAGTTGAAGGGGTTCTTTATACGACTCATCATGACAAAAAGAGTTGAAGTGGTTCTATATACGACTCATCATGACAAAAAGAGTTGAAGTGGTTCTATATACGACTCATCATGACAAAAAGAGTTGAAGTGGTTCTATATACGACTCATCATGACAAAAAGAGTTGAAGTGGTTCTATATACGACTCATCATGACAAAAAGAGTTGAAGTGGTTCTTTATACGACTCATCATGACAAAAGAGTTGAAGGCGTTCTTTATACGACTCATCATGACAAAAAGAGTTGAAGGGGTTCTATATACGACTCATCATGACAAAAAGAGTTGAAGTGGTTCTTTATACGACTCATCATGACAAAAGAGTTGAAGTGGTTCTATATACGACTCATCATGACAAAAAGAGTTGAAGTGGTTCTATATACGACTCATCATGACAAAAAGAGTTGAAGTGGTTCTTTATACGACTCATCATGACAAAAAGAGTTGAAGGCGTTCTTTATACGACTCATCATGACAAAAAGAGTTGAAGGGTTCTATATACGACTCATCATGACAAAAAGAGTTGAAGTGGTTCTATATACGACTCATCATTACAAAAAGAGTTGAAGTGGTTCTATATACGACTCATCATGACAAAAAGAGTTGAAGGGGTTCTTTATACGACTCATCATGACAAAAAGAGTTGAAGTGGTTCTATATACGACTCATCATGACAAAAAGAGTTGAAGGGGTTCTATATACGACTCATCATGACAAAAAGAGTTGAAGGGGTTCTATATACGACTCATCATGACAAAAAGGCCAGGAAATGTATTGATTGCTTGAAGTCAAGTATATGGTGGGCATGATTGTATAGAAGGTCAAATAAAGTCTCAGCTAAGTTATTCACATGTAAGTTTTGACAGTAATTGTAAGGTTCAAACCAGCAATTTGCATTTAAATGGGTTGGTGGGGAAAAAAACTGCACTTTGCATTCAAATGCATTCAATACCAGTACAACAAGTTCTCACATGCAGTTCCATTGATTTTACAGTATAATAACGCCATGGCCAGAGTAATATCCTGTTACCATAGCGACCTACCGCCTCCCGCCGTCGCTTCCCATTGGTTCCTCATTAGCGTTCACTTATATCCCATGATTCCTTATAATGGCCGCTCGCCACGCCAAGTGTGTCATCAGCCTCCCGCACTGAAACTGAAAGCATGGCACCGCGTCGTACAATTACCCAGACTTCCCCACTCAACACCTTGAACTGGAAGCAGCTGCACAATGTGGTCCCTTTGTGGAGCACGATTCAGGGTCAGGCCAACGAAACAACAGGGCCTTGGAAAATTGAGACTTTTAAAACGTGTGATTTCTCCGTCGTCTATTGTTGGCTTGTTGTTGTTAAAGGCTGCAGAGTTTGTTTCGTTTAATTGTTCTTGTTTGCTTGGTGAGTGAAAGAACTAGCCTCGACTGATTTACTTCATCCTGTCGGTTCCCTTGGGACCATCCCCATGGCTCTCCACCTCACTCCTCTCTGTCTATAGGCCTACTGGTAGTTTAAGGAGTGAAATAGTTTGAAATGATGATGGAAATTCGAACCAAACTAATTCCAACCTCAATAACTCATAGCACTGCACGAGCCAATGCTTTAATTGAAGTGGAAAATCAATTAGTCCATGAGAGAGGTCCGTTGTGGGATGTGACTGACCTTTTTTATCATAATGGCCACAGGGCCGGAGTGTGACCGTCTATGTTCCTCTATCTGTCTGACCTGACGAGAGATCAACTGATGAAGGACTGGTGGGATAGGAAACATATTTTTAGGCTTGAGGGTGGCAGCGGGAGCGAGGGACGCAGGGAGAGAAAATGAAACCGAAAGGCAGACGACGGAGAGAGTTGAAGGGTGAGTGAAAGAGAGAGAGTCAGTCAACTGGGCATGTGGTGTAGGTAGAACAAGTCACTGGCACCTCCACCGTTCTGCCTGCAGCCTTATTCCCAGTCCTGTCCAGACCTGACCAGGCTATTGTGCTGAAGCCAGTCTAGCACATTGCTAATGAGCAGCAGCCGATCTCAAGGCCTCCACAGCCACCCAGGGTGGGAAGGCTACTCTGCCTAGGGAATGACATGGAGGAGTGGAGGAGAAGGAAGGAAGTGGAGGACAGACAGCTACCTCACCTATTTGTCCCTCTGCCAGTGCATTCCCTCACCACAGCTCCCATCCTTATACACACAATCTTAAATGAGAGTAACCCCTCTCCTAACACGCACACTCCTCCCTTTCATAGTGATTTAGAGTCTTTGTCCGAACCCAATCCACATCAGCCTTAACCTCAAACCTCCTGCAAAATTAGAGAGCGAGAGAGAGACATCCAAACTGTATATGTTAGCTAACATAATTGCCGTGGTGTGACGTGTAGTCGATGAGGATTACAGAGCATTGTCCACGTTAGCCCATCACATCCATTACAACAGTCCTGACCCCAAAGTGACACATTTAAGTGCAGCAGACTCACAATGGGTTGTGGATTGCCCCCAGGACAAGGGTATTTATTCAGATGACTCTTTTTGTCCATTCGTCTCTCAAGTTTAATTGTTGAGTCGCTCGTCATAGACGAGTTGATATGAAATACGTTCTTACGGTTTGGGATGGTTTGAAATAGTGATTAGAGAATACTAGGCTTTGTTACGTTTCATGCCTCCTAGGCCACGTCTTAACCGTGTTGGTAAATAAACATCTCCTAGAGGATCACATTGAATCGTTTCAGTTGGAAACTTATTTTCTGTTTTCTATTGATGGGACAGTTTTGTTAGACTGCACCGTGAGAAGGTTGTTGAGTTGTCTATCCATTAGGTACAAACAAACACACACAGCATTGGTGACCCTGAAGAGGAAGTCCTGTCTAAGACAACTTGGGTAATAGGAATCTAATATACATTTAGTTGTATCAGGGAAAATGCATATGTTCTGTGTTGTAGCGATGGGACAGTCTCAATGCTGATGTTTTTATTTTAGACTGCACCTTGGCAAGGTTGTTGAATTGAGGAGATAATTGAGGACAGAAACAAACAAACAAACACACACCATTTGTGGCCCTGGAGACTGTCCCATCTAAGAGAACTTGGGCAATAGGAATCTTATAGACATTTACATGTATAACACAAAGTGCATTAGACTGCTGCTCCACTGTTCAGACGAACACAGGCACGTAGGTTCCTGGTGGTGCGTTGTTCAATTGTTTCAGAGAACATTCATTTGAATAAATGCCCTTTCAAATCTATTGTACACAAGTAAACGACTAGTAGTAGTTCTTCTCTGAAAAAGCATTGTGCTTAGCGAATGATTGGGGTTAAAACAAGATCACCAAGGCGACCGTTTCCTTCTCAGTCTCCCCTGCATGACTTTCTCCAGCCTGAGTGGCCCTATAGCCAAGCCTGCTCGTCCTGTCTCTTCCTTATTAGCTCTCTGTTGAAAGCTTGTTGCCATGTGAAACAACTCCAATGAATGGTCCTTCTCGGTGTCCGGGTGTACCATGAACAGCACTGAGTCAAGTACATGGCAACCGGCTGTTGTGGCTCTGGTAGTGCCAACAGACACGCTAGATCCCGGGGAGCTAGGGATTGGGGAAGAGAGGAAGGAAGGAGAGAGAGGGAGGGAGGAAGGACGAGAGGGTGGGGGGATGGAGGGAGGATAGATGTGGTTCTGGGAGGATGGAGGGAGAGATGGAGGGATGGATGGAGGGAGGTGGGAGGGAGCGAGCGAGCGAGGGAGGACAGAGATGGAGGGATGGAGGGAGGTGGCAGGGAGGGAGGACAGAGATGGAGGGATGGAGGGAGGTGGGAGGGAGGTGGGAGGGAGGGAGGGAGGGAGGGGGAGGACAGAGAGATGGAGGGATGGAGGGAGGTGGGAGGGAGGGAGGACAGAGTGATGGAGGGATGGGGGAGGGAGGACAGAGAGATGGAGGGAGGATAGATGTGGTTCTGGGAGGGAGGGAGGGAGGGAGGGAGGACAGAGATGGAGGGAGGGAGGCAGTGAGGGAGGGAGGACAGAAGATGGAGGGAGGTGGGAGGGAGGGAGGACAGAGAGATGGTAGGATGGAGGGAGGTGGGAGGGAGGGAGGACAGAGAGATGGTGGGATAGAGGGAGGGAGGACAGAGAGATGGAGGGAGGATCGATGTGGTTCTGGGAGGGAGGGAGGGAGGACAGAGAGATGGAGGGATGGAGGGGAAAGATGCTGGCCTACGCACATTCTCCCCCTCATCCGTCTCTGTCTCTTCCCCACCTTTGTGATGAGCCAGTGTTACCCCTCTCTCCTCCCTCGTTCCTCCGTCATCCGTCTTTCCGTCCGGGCACCGAACAGCGTTGTCAGAAACACCAGCTGTGGACCGTGGTATTTTTGTTTTCTGTTAAAGAAAATGCAGCCGGTTTGGTTCAGTCTGGGCGACGTCTCCTGCTACCTGTCTGTCCAATTAAAACAAGGCTGGTTCACTGAGTCAGAGAATAATTAAGTGGTGTCGTCAGCTCCCATTAACATCAGTTATTATGGTGCAGACTCCTGTTCCAGGAAGTAACTCATCACACTACTAGGTGTGCTGCCTGGCTGTTTATTACACACAGATATACACACACAGATAAACACACGCGCACACACACAAACAGGTGGCTTTCCTAAAATGCTGTGGTTAATTTCATCTCTATTTCTGCCACATGCAAGGAGTGTTTGTAGTTACAGTAGCTGCTTTTCTCAATCTGTGTGTGTCTGTCTGTCCCTGTCTCTGTTTTTTTGTGTGTCTGTGTGTCTCTCTGTGTGTGTCTGTCTGTCCCTGTCTCTGTTTTTTGTGTCTGTGTGTCTCTGTGTGTCTCTCTGTGTGTGTCTGTCTGTCTGTCCCTGTCTCTGTTTTTTTGTGTCTGTGTGTCTCTGTGTGTCTCTCTGTGTGTGTCTGTCTCTGTCTCTGTCTGTCTCACACATAGTACAATACATAATACACTACAAAATACAATACATAATACAATACATACTACAATACATAATACAATACATACTACAATATATAATGCACTACATAATACAGTACATAATACAATACATAATACAATACATACTACAATACATAATACAATACATAATACAATACATAATACAGTACATACTACAATACATAATACAATACATAATACAATACATACTACAATATATAATGCACTACATAATACAGTACATAATACAATATATAATACAATACATACTACAATACATAATACAATACATAATACAGTACATAATACAATACATGATACAATAAACAATGCAATAGTTAATACAATATATAATACAATACATAGTATAATGTTATATATAATACAATACATAATACAATACTACAATACACTACAAAATACAATACATAATACAGTACATACTACAATACATAATACAATACATAATACAATACATAATAGATTACATAATGCAGTACATAATACACAACATAATACAATACATAAAACACTACGTAATATAATACATAATACAATACATAATACAATACATAGTATAATGTTATATATAATACAATACAAAATACACTACAAAATACAATACATAATACAGTACATACTACAATACATAATACAATACATACTACAATACATACTACAATATATAATGAACTACATAATACAGTACATAATACAGTACATAATACAATACATAATACAATAAACAATGCAATACTTAATACAATACATAAAACATAATACAATACATCATACACTACATAATACATATATACTACAATACATAATACAACACATCATACACTACATAATACACTACAACATATAATACTATGCATAATACAACGCAAATACAACACAACATGCATAAAAATGTCTGTGTCTCTTCACAATCCCCTGGTTTTTAAATGTGTTTTTTTGTTGCTAGCTTGAATTACCTGGGGTGGCAGAGAGTTCCATGTAGTCATGGCTCTATTTAATACTGTGCGTTTCCCAGCTTCTGTTCTGGACCTGGGGATTGT
This sequence comes from Oncorhynchus keta, assembly GCF_023373465.1. NCBI lineage: Eukaryota > Metazoa > Chordata > Actinopteri > Salmoniformes > Salmonidae > Oncorhynchus > Oncorhynchus keta. The sequence goes on along the minus strand of NC_068449.1, from coordinate 48,960,496 downwards.
GAAAAAAACCTAATATTGCATGTCTTGTGTCGTACCGATGAGTGTCCGAACTGTGTGCCAACTACTTGAACAGACAGTTCGGGACCCTCAACACATCAACACCTCGCAGCAAGCCTTGCTGTCCCTCTGTGAGCGAGCAGACATTGTCTGTGCTTTTGACTGTCATGTAAATGTCCTGCTAACTGTCATGCCATGTGTCCATATACGAGGTCAACTTCTCAGTCCACCTGGTTTTCCAAAGCACACAGACTGTTCTGTGCTCGATGGAGTAGGATTTAATGTAGGTCTGACTGTCTCACGTGTGTCTCTCTTCGAGAATAGCAGCTGACGTTAAGTTAGGGCTGAGATGGTCTCTGAGTAGCGACTAAATGTCCAGATAGAAATGTGTGTCTCTCTTCTAGAATAGAAGCTGACGTTAAGTTAGGGCTGAGATGGTCTCTGAGTAGCGACTAAATGTCCAGATAGAAACATGTGTCTCTCTTCTAGAATAGAAGCTGACGTTAAGTTAGGGCTGAGATGGTCTTTGAGTAGCGACTAAATGTCCAGATAGAAACATGTGTCTCTCTTCTAGAATAGAAGCTGACGTTAAGTTAGGGCTGAGATGGTCTCTGAGTAGCGACTAAGTGTCCAGATAGAAACGTGTGTCTCTCTTCTAGAATAGAAGCTGACGTTAAGTTAGGGCTGAGATGGTCTCTGAGTAGCGACTAAATGTCCAGATAGAAACGTGTGTCTCTCTTCTAGAATAGAAGCTGACGTTAAGTTAGGGCTGAGATGGTCTCTGAGTAGCGACTAAATGTCCAGTTAGAAACGTGTGGTCTAACAAGTGAACTAAGTTCTATTCTGCCCCCACACATGTCCATACACACACACACACACACACACACACACACACACACACACACACACACACACACACACACACACACACACACACACACACACACACACACACACACACACACACACACACACACACACACACACACACACACACACACACACACACACACTCCTAGATCTGTCCTTGTTACCACCCCTGCTGAGCCCCCTGACCCCTCATCACCACCTACCAAGGGATAGAGAGCCTTATCGCCCATACACCATATCATCACTTCCCCCTCAACCTCCATCACCTCCACCCACCACCGCGTCCCCTCACACCAGACATGTGGAGTGAGAGCTGAGAAAAAGTCAAACAAATGATAGGGGTTTTGTTAGTTTGTTTGGTGACTGTTTATTTTATTTTATTACATTTTTTTATTAATATTTTACGCTGCTGCTTCCCGCTGTTTATTATCTATACATATTCACTTTACCCCTACCTACATGTACATATTACCTCAGTTACCTTGACTAACCTGTTTATTATCTATACATATTCACTTTACCCCTACCTACATGTACATATTACCTCAGTTACCTTGACTAACCTGTTTATTATCTATACATATTCACTTTACCCCTACCTACATGTACATATTACCTCAGTTACCTTGACTAACCTGTTTATTATCTATACATAGTCACTTTACCCCTACCTACATGTACATATTACCTCAGTTACCTTGACTAACCTGTTTATTATCTATACATAGTCACTTTACCCCTACCTACATGTACATATTACCTCAGTTACCTTGACTAACCTGTTTATTATCTATACATAGTCACTTTACCCCTACCTACATGTACATATTACCTCAGTTACCTTGACTAACCTGTTTATTATCTATACATATTCACTTTACCCCTACCTACATGTACATATTACCTCAGTTACCTTGACTAACCTGTTTATTATCTATACATAGTCACTTTACCCCTACCTACATGTACATATTACCTCAGTTACCTTGACTAACCTGTTTATTATCTATACATAGTCACTTTACCCCTACCTACATGTACATATTACCTCAGTTACCTTGACTAACCTGTTTATTATCTATACATAGTCACTTTACCCCTACCTACATGTACATATTACCTCAGTTACCTTGACTAACCTGTTTATTATCTATACATAGTCACTTTACCCCTACCTACATGTACATATTACCTCAGTTACCTTGACTAACCTGTTTATTATCTATACATAGTCACTTTACCCCTACCTACATGTACATATTACCTCAGTTACCTTGACTAACCTGTACCCCTGCACATTGACTCGGTACCGGTACCCCCTGTATATATTGCCTCGTTATTGTTATTTTATTGTGTTACTTTGTTTGCTTTAATTTGTCTATCTTTTCTTAACTCTATTTTCTTAAAACTGTGTTGTTGGTTAAGGGATTGTAAAGTGAGCATTTCACGGTCTACACTTGTTGTATTTGGCGCATGTGACAAATAACATTTGATTTGTAGGCTTGTCAAGAGAAAATAAACATTTACATTACATTTAAAAATTTAGTATATTTTGATCCAGAGCGACTTAATCATACATTTATAGTCATTCAGTGGAACAGCCACTTGATTTAATTAAATTGTTGGGGGATTTTAGGGGGTGAGAAGCATCTAAGACACAGTTACTTACCTCAAATCCTGTTATTCATTGAAGATTTTTACTTTCATTCATTCCAATGAAGGTGGTCAAACTAGTGACCTGCGTATATAGTTTGTTCCACCATTGGGGGCCAGAGAGTTGAATTTTGACTGGGCCTGTCATAACAGCCTACTACACCAGTGGTAGAATACTTTATTTCAGGCCATGAAAGACAATATATCAATGCCCTTGTTTGGGTGTAAATCTTTATTAGAGCCTGGAGGTACTGAGGTGCCGTTCCCCTAAGCCCGTCGAGCACAGGTCTTGTACAGAACACTTCACTTCAGAACCAGTGGAGAGACCGGAGGAGCTTTAGTGAGACCTTGGGAAGGTTGAACACCAGACGGGCTGCGGCGTTCTGGATGAGTTGTAGGGGTTTAATGTGCACAGGCAGGGAGCCCAGCCAACAGCGAGTTGCAGTAATCAAGACGGGAGATGACAAGTGCCTGGATTAGGACCTGCCCTTCCTGTGTGTGCATGCGTACGTGCCCTTATGTTGTGCACGCATGAACCTACAGGAACGGGACACCGCCTTGATGTTGTTGAGAACGTCAAGGTGTTCTCCAGGATCACGCTACTGTTCTAGCCACTGGGAGGAGGACACGTTGGTTTGAGTTGTCAACCGTGAGGGCGAGATCATGGAACGGGCAGTCCTTCCCAGGAAGAGGACTCCGTCTTGCTGAGGTTCAGCTTGATTTGGTGATCCGTGCACCACACTGATATGTCTGCCAGACATGCAGAGATGCGATTCGCCACCTGGTCACAGAAGGGGAAAGGATGATTAATAAAATAAACACCTTTCTTTTCACTTTTGAAAAATGTATATTTTGATCACGACTTAATCTACATTTATAGTCATTCGGTATAATTTCAGTTAATTTGATTTAATTAAATTCTTCAGCTATTTTAGTTCAGCCTCCATTCTGAAGCATCTGAAGACACAGTTACTTTACCTCAAATGCTGTTGTGTCATAGGACTTTATTTTTACTTTCATTCATTCCAATGAACCCAGTCAAACTAGTGACACTGCGTATATAGTTGTCAAAGTTCAAGAACATTGTCATAGAGTTGAATTTAAACTTGTTTCCTGTCATAACAGCCTACTACACCATGTAGAATACTTTATTTCAGGATGAAAGACAATATATCAATACCATCATTCCTTAAATCTTTATTAGGTTTGAACATTGACGCTCTTAACCGTCAACACAGATACTGAACAGAACACTTCACTTCAGAACTAAGACACCGCACTGGCAGCTTTAGTGAGACCTTGCCAGAAGGACGCACTCCTTTCGTGTGTGTGTGTGTGTGTGCACGTGTACGTGCCCTTGTGTGTGTGTACGTGCCCTTGTGTGTGTGCATGCGTACGTGCCCTTGTGTGTGTGTACGTGCCCTTGTGTGTGTGCATGCGTACGTGCCCTTATGTGTGTGCACGCATGCGCATCTGTGCACGTGTGTGTGTGTGTGTGTGTGTGTGTCTCTCTCTCTCTCAAGCCAGGTGTCTCCGTGAGCCCTCTACTGTGATAGCCACCGTGTCGAGTGTAGCTTGGCGTTGGTTTGAGCTCTGTCCGCTCACATCAGTACCAGGCGGGGAATCTTTGACGGAACGCCCGGCACCCTGCCACATCAAACACTACGCATGTGTCCCAAAGGGATTTTGGTCAAAAGTAGTGCACCACATAGGGAATGGGGTGCAATTTAGGATGCAAGCCACATCACAAACAACAGATGATTGTCAAAGAAGTCACGATTCATCTCCACCTACTGCCATATCAACAATCCTAGGTTAGTTAGTACAGTGAGTATTGGATGGATGAATACACCTAAGCTCCTGTATCAAGTAATTCAAGGTATTTTTATAATGAGATTAATAGTAGTACTAATAACCATATAGATGTCTATACAATTCCATTCACTATTCTGACAGAAATCAAAACACGACTGTACTCAGGTTTGTCTGCTGGTTTTGCGGAAAGCTTGGCCTTTGACTTTCTCAAACCGCTTTCTGACAGCAGGGCGTGCATGCGAGCCAAGTTGTCCCGAAGTTGTGGGCAGGCATCTCTAACTGGAGACCACGTAACGTATACAGACAGTCTCTGTTCCTGTTTGACCTCAGGGCCTGCACTTTTAAAAGGAGCAGTGCCACATTGGGTTATGTCTCTGAGATATCTTGAGAAAAGGCTGTCTGTTAATGCTGAGCGGCTGCCCCTTGTCATTGTGTGAGCCGTCCTCTTCATTTCCCCCAGAACTGGTCACATCTCTCTTTTTGGACTCTATTCAGGAGTATGTTGAGTCGTTTGTGGCACTGTCTGAAAAGTGTACGAGCTGAAAATAATTTATTTGTCCTGTCCTTGTGACACTCAATTCCTCAACTCTCACTTCCTGGTACTCCTTCTCCAATGAGCTTGGAGTGGAATAGAGGGATCAAGGACGAATGGGTAGCACCCTTTTGAGACAGATCCATCGACTTATTCATACGCACAATGGTCTGCCTAGGAAAGTTAATCAACCCATCTCTCTGAAATCAATTTAATTTCCTGTCATCAAAGGAAAATGTGAACCATGACTGAGATGTCCTTGGGATGCAAGTTATTCTATTCATCCTCTACAAATCTCAAAAGTTGTTTGTGTGTGAAAGGAAATATTGATTCAAAGTTACTACTGGATGGACGTACTTTATGTTTGTTCTGCAAATGGAATGGAGAGATAGATGGATCAGCGATGGTGTGATAACCTCTTTCTGTGAGATAGATGGATCAGCGATGGTGTGATAACCTCTTTCTGTGAGATAGATGGATCAGCGATGGTGTGATAACCTCTTTCTGTGAGATAGATGGATCAGCGATGGTGTGATAACCTCTTTCTGTGAGATAGATGGATCAGCGATGGTGTGATAACCTCTTTCTGTGAGATAGATGGATCAGCGATGGTGTGATAACCTCTTTCTGTGAGATAGATGGATCAGCGATGGTGTGATAACCTCTTTCTGTGAGATAGATGGATCAGCGATGGTGTGATAACCTCTTTCTGTGAGATAGATGGATCAGCGATGGTGTGATAACCTCTTTCTGTGAGATAGATGGATCAGCGATGGTGTGATAACCTCTTTCTGTGAGATAGATGGATCAGCGATGGTGTGATAACCTCTTTCTGTGAGATAGATGGATCAGCGATGGTGTGATAACCTCTTTCTGTGAGATAGATGGATCAGCGATGGTGTGATAACCTCTTTCTGTGAGATAGGTGGATCAGCGATGGTGTGATAACCTCTTTCTGTGAGATAGATGGATCAGTGATGGTGTGATAACCTCTTTCTGTGAGATAGATGGATCAGTGATGGTGTGATATCCTCTTTCTGAGAGATAGATGGATCAGCGATGGTGTGATAACCTCTTTCTGTGAGGTAGATGGATCAGCGATGGTGTGATAACCTCTTTCTGTGAGGTAGATGGATCAGCAGCGGAGCATTAATTACGATAGATGATACATGCTTTACATCGGATCAAAACACTCCACAGGCTAGTATTTATCTATAGAATGAAGTCAACCCCCAGTCTTGACTTTGCCACTAGTGGTTGTGTTATAGTCAGTTAAAAGGCAATCGGATGGTCTCCAGCCACTTTAACCTCGGTGAGGGCCGACATCCCGATGTCGCCACTCTGACCTGTGAAGGTTAAGTTGGGGGTCTCCAAGGTTACGTCAGGGTCGCCATGGTGATGAAACGAGAAAAGGATGGCAGCAGCGTTGCTCGCAGTCAGAGTATTGAAGTCAGTGGGTTAACAGAGAGCTATTATGGCGTTGGGTGGCGAAGGGCAAGTCGGCTGAATGAAGACCAGCTCTCCTGGATTCCAATAACTCCTGTGGAGAAGCTTTCTCTCTCTCTCTCTCTCTTTCTCTGTCTCTCTCTCTTCTCTTTCCTCTCTCTCTCTTTCTTCACTCTCTCTCTTTCTTCACTCTCCCTCTCTCTCTCTCTCTCTCTCTTTCTTCACTCTCCCTCTCTCCCTCTCTTTCTTCTCTCTCTTCTCTCTCCTCTCTCTTCTCTCTCCTCGCTCTCTCTTTCTTCACTCTCCCTCTCTCTCTTTCTTTATTTCTCTCAGGGACAACCTTCCTCTTTTCTTCTCCACTTCCCCACCAGCCTTTTATCCTCTCCTTTCTGCCAAGTGAGCTCTCTGTTTAGAATGGAAACGGTCTGTTATTCTGATTCACCCCCCTCGACTTCACCGAAAACAAAATGGCTTCCAAAATGCCAACATTAGCGTACTTGGTTGCTGAGCTGATTTTTCTGCAACAGTGACAGATGGTTTAGCAAGTAGAAAGTATGGTTCAGTGTTGCAATCTCTATCTATCAATCAATCTATCTATCTACAGTATCTATCTCAAATCAAATTAAATCCAATTTGATTTGTCACATACTGTATCCCGAATACAACAGGTTACCGGGAAATGCTTACTTACAAGACCTTAACCAACAATGCAGTTCAAGAGTTAAGAAAATATTACCTAAATAAACTAAAGTAATTAAAAAAATAAATAGAAGTAGCAAAATAAAATAACAATAACGAGGCTATATATAGGGGGTACCGGTACGGGGATACAGGTTAGTCAAGGTCATTTGTACATGTAGGTAGGGGTGAAGTGACTATGCATAGATAATAAACAGCGAGCAGCAGCAGTGTAAAAAACAATGGGAGGGTGTCAATGTAAATAATCCGGTGGCCATTTGATTAGTTGTTCAGCAGTCTTATGGCTTGGTGTTAGAAGCTGTTAAGGAGCCTTTTGGACCTAGACTTGGAGCTCCGGTACCACTTGCAGTGCGATAGCAGAGTCTAGCAGAGTGTTGTCGTGCCCTCTTCATAACTGTCTTGGTGTGTTTGGACCATGATAGTTTGTTGGTGATGTAGATACCAAGGAACTTGAAACTCTCGACCCGCTCCACTACAGCCCTGTTGATGTTAATGGGGGCCTGTTCAGCCCTCCTTTTCCTGTAGTCCACAATCAGCACCTTTTTTCTTGCTCACATTGAGGGAGAGGTTGTTGTCCTTGCACCACACGGTCAGGTCTCTGACCTCCTCCCTATAGGCTGTCTCATTGTTGTCGGTGATCAGGCCTACCACTGTTGTGTCGTCAGTAAACTTAATGATGGTGTTGGAGTCGTGCCTTGCTACGCATTCATGGGTGAACAGGGAGTACAGGAGGGGACTCAGCACGCATCCCTGAGGGGCCCAGTGTTGAGGATCAGAGTGTCAGATGTGTTGTTATCTACCCTTACCACCTGGGGGCGGCCTGTCAGGAAGTCCAGGATCCAGTTACAGAGGGAGGTGTTTAGTCCCAGGGTACGAAGCTTAGTGATGAGCTTTGTGGGTACTATGGTGTTGAATGCTGAGCTGTAGTCAATGAACAGCATTTTAACATACTGTAGGTGTTCCTTTCATCCAGGTGGGAAAGGGCAGTGTGGAGTGTCTATCTACATTATCTATGTATCTACATTATCTATGTATCTACATTATCTATCTATCTATCTATCTATCTATCTATCTATCTATCTATCTATCTATCTATCTATCTATCTATGGTATCTCTCTATCTCTTCCCCTCTGTGTTTTTTTTCAGCAGTCTAATCAATTGTAAGTCGCTCTGCGGAGTTGAAACTCCCGGAGGCTCTTCCTGTTCACATCAGTTGCTTCATTTGAAGCTCCAACCTCTGACACAAGACACAAGTGAATCGCTCCGCTATCAGTTGAGCAAGTTTCTCCACATATGCATCTCTATCAACCCCCAGCCCTTAACCCCCAGACCTCAACCCCCAGCACCAGCCCTATCCCCGTCCCCAGCTCCAGTTCCAGTCCCAGCCACATCCCCAGCCCTCAACCCCCAGCACCAGCCCTATCCCCGGCCCCAGCTCCAGTTCCAGTCCCAGCCACATCCCCAGCCCTCAACCCCCCCAGCACCAGCCCTATCCCCGGCCCCAGCTCTAGTCCCAGCCTCATCCCCAGACCAATCCCAACCCCCAGCACCAGCCCTATCCCCGGCCCCAGCTCTAGTCCCAGCCTCATCCCCAGACCAATCCCAACCCCCAGCACCAGCCCTATCCCGTCCCCAGCTCCAGCTCCAGTCCCAGCCTCATCCCCAGACCAATCCCAACCCCCAGCACCAGCCCTATCCCCGTCCCCAGCTCCAGCTCCAGTCCCAGCCTCATCCCCAGACCAATCCCAACCCCCAGCACCAGCCCTATCCCCGTCCCCAGCTCCAGCTCCAGTCCCAGCCTCATCCCCAGACCAATCGCAACCCCCAGCACCAGCCCTATCCCCGTCCTCAGGTCCAGCTCCAGTCCCAGCCTCATCCCCAGACCAATCCCAACCCCCAGCCCCATCCACTGTCAAGCACAGCCCCAGCCATAGAGATACCACTGGAGACATAGCGCTCAACAATACCACCATACCTCAGCACATAATGGGGCTTAGGCATGGCGGCGCCTGGCACGACTAGGGAGAAGGCTGACCTTACAGTGTATTAGCACACATTAATATTGATGAACAGCTGATGTCATGGCCAAGGGTTGAGAGATTTGTGGGAGAGAGAACTGAAGATTTATGGCTCAGCCTAACCCAGCCTTTTAGTGAGTGGTCAAAGACACACGGGAGAGATTGGGGTAGATGGTTGGATGAGAGGAGGAGAGGAGGAGGAAAGCTAGAAATCTGACCAAATAAGGGCATGCAATCAGAGCCAGTAGCTATTTCATCACAGACTAAAGTGCTGAATTACTAGACAGCAAATGCATTAAAGTTACCCCTAAATGGCCAAGGGTAAACATTGGTATGGTATTTACATGATGATGATTATCATATGATTATTATTATAGCATATTTAAACAGAGGGGATTTGTGTATAAATTAATATAATTAAAATACTAGGGGAATTAATTTGAATTAAACAATATATTACAATGAAATGTATAATTGTTGTGTTATCAATTTGATCAGTACCTTGTAAATCATTAAATGTGGTCAATATTTTGATAAGCAAACATGTTTCCTTCTTTGTAAAATGTACTTTTGCATTTATATTTTGATTCAAATATACTTAAAGATGCTCTATACATGAAAATACATGTATCTTATAATATTTGTTTTATTATATGTGATATAAGAAATGTATTTTACAATTGATCAAATCATAAAATATTATTCCTGTCGTGTGTCATTTCAAAACAAAATAATTGTCGTGCCAAATTGCATACAAAATATATAATGATTCATTAAGCACTATTACAAATTCTAAAGATTATTATGATCTGGTGGTAATCATTATAATTATAATATTCATGATTTCGTGTTTGTTTTATTACACATTTCCATGATTCTCATTCCTGTTGAATTGGCTCTAAATATGATGATGTTCATGTAACTTCCAGTAAGACCTGATATAACCCGTTCTGGGAACCAGGCCAAACAGGCCTTAATGTGGGTAGTTCCATTGGACTGCAGTGCTGTGAGCCGGGAGCTCATTGGAGAAGCAGCTCCAGGAAGTGGAAGGCCAACACCTGCACCATCAGGTGAAAACATAGTGTAAAGTCAACTCAAATGAGTGATTGCGTGTGTGTGTGCGTTCATCCCTCCGTCCATTCATCCTTCCGCGCCACTGTGCATTCGTGTAAGCCTGTGTTTTAACTTGACTCTGTCCCGATTACTAAAATAATATCTCTCCCCAAAATGCTGTCCGTTTGAATACGCATATGTGTCCCCAGCGTTCTCCCCACTTCCCCTCTCTACACTCTACAGAGCGAGGGAGGCCTCCCTAGTGCATGTTGCCAAGATATCCTAATTAGGTATACATCTGCCTAGCTTTGCTTCTCACATAATGTAAAGAAAACACTAATTAGATGGGATTAAATGACCCTGTCTGGATGCTATAAGCAAACCTCTAAGCCCCACACTGCACTAGTCAATGAGGCATGTTGTTTGCGTCCCTCATGTTTTAATAGTCTACTCTAAATACTATTTCAACTTTGCAATTCACCCATATGTTTATATCTAATTGGTTGTCGTTATAATATGGCTATTATAAACCACAGGTGTCATTACACGTGCATAAACATAGTGTGTTCATTCACAGTCTAGGCTGCAGTTTTCTATGCTGTTTTGCAATGGTATGCGGTGTGTTTCTCGACAGATAACAGTGGTTTATAATGATCCGATCTCTCTAGATTTTGCATTTGCTTGTTGTAGGAAACAAAACCGCTTGGCTGTGACTTCGACCCTGGGTTCTGTCATGCTAAGATGGGCGTGCATGCGCGTCCGTATTGTTGCGTTTCAAACACACACACACACACACACACACCACACACACACACACATGCACTACTGTCATGCACTACTGTGTGTGTGGTTGTGTGTGTGTGTGTGTGTGTGGTGTGTGTGTGTGTCGAGGCGCGAGAGTGTACAGGGTTGATATAGTGTGTGTGTGTGTGTGTGTGTGTGTGTGTGTGTGTGTGTGTGTGTGTGTGTGTGTGTGTGTGTGTGTGTGTGTGTGTGTGTGTGTGTGTGTGTGTGTGTGTGTGTGTGTGTGTGTGTGTGTGTGTGTGTGTGTGTGTGTGTGTGTGTGTGTGTGTGTGTGTGTGTGTACTCCAACTTGCAGAAGCCTGAACCAGTTGAAACCTGAGAGAGAGGTAAGATGGGAATCATGAGGGTTCCTCGTTGAGTAACATTTTAATCTTTTAGATAAATATTATTTTTGCCAGCCTCTGACAGTTTTCTTTCTCTCGGTCTCGGTCTCTTGGAACAGGGCCGGGCTGAGTGCTATGTACTTTCAGCCACCCTGGAATGGTAAAGAAGTAGAAAACGTCCGCTTTTTCTCCCTCTCTCTCTCTCTCTCTCTCTCTCTCTCTCTCTCTCTCTCTCTCTCTCTCTCTCTCTCTCTCTCTCTCTCTCTCTCTCTCTCTCTCTCTCTCTCTTCAGTACTAAAACATCCCTTCCCTCTTGACTCTGAGAGGTACAACTTAACCTCAGTGGCAGTTAGGTTCAGGGCCCTGCTAAAAACCACTTAAATATGAATGTGAAAGTGCAGACTGTCTGAGGAAGGAAGGGAGACAGGGTGAGAGAGAGAAGGAAGGGAGACCGGGTGAGAGAGAGAAGGAAGGGAGACCGGGTGAGATAGAGAAGGGAGGTTGACAGGGTGAGATAGAGAAGGGAGGTTGACAGGGTGAGGGAGAGTAGGGAGGTTGACAGGGTGAGGGAGAGTAGGGAGGGTGACAGGGTGAGAGAGAGAAGGAAGGGAGACAGGGTGAGAGAGAGAAGGGAGGTTGACAGGGTGAGAGAGAGTAGGGAGGTTGACAGGGTGAGAGAGAGAAGGAAGGGAGACAGGGTGAGATAGAGAAGGGAGGTTGACAGGGTGAGAGAGAGTAGGGAGGTTGACAGGGTGAGAGAGAGTAGGGAGGTTGACAGGGTGAGAGAGAGAAGGGAGGTTGACAGGGTGAGAGAGAGAAGGGAGGTTGACAGGGTGAGAGAGAGTAGGGAGGTTGACAGGGTGAGAGAGAGAAGGGAGGTTGACAGGGTGAGAGAGAGAAGGGAGGTTGACAGGGTGAGAGAGAGTAGGGAGGTTGACAGGGTGAGAGAGAGAAGGGAGGTTGACAGGGTGAGAGACAGTAGGGAGGTTGACAGGGTGAGAGAGAAGGGAGTTTGACAGGGTGAGAGAGAGAAGGGAGTTTGACAGGGTGAGAGAGAGAAGGGAGTTTGACAGGGTGAGAGACAGTAGGGAGTTTGACAGGGTGAGAGAGAGAAGGGAGTTTGACAGGGTGAGAGACAGTAGGGAGGTTGACAGGGTGAGAGACAGTAGGGAGGTTGACAGGGTGAGAGAGAGTAGGGAGGTTGACAGGGTGAGAGAGAGAAGGAAGGGAGACAGGGTGAGAGAGAAAGGTGTTTGACAGGGTGAGAGAGAGAAGGGAGTTTTACAGGGTGAGAGACAGTAGGGAGGTTGACAGGGTGAGAGACAGTATTGTACAGGTGTGGTAGACATGGAGGGTCAGGGTAAGGGACAGTACAGAGTGCATTGTGTCTGAGACCTTGTCACCTCATCTTGGTTTTGGCTTGCAGGTTGGGGATTTCTTTATAGGGTCGGCCCTTTGAGTAGTCTTGTTATGTACAGGGACCTACACGTTGATGTTGGCCCCGTTGTCATTCAAGATGTGTACCACTTTGAAACCCCTTGCCCTTCTCAGTCTGAGTCAAGCCTGAATGGCATCCTTCCCCTAGTGACATTTTGGCGGTTTGTCATCATATGTGTGTCCTTGGTATCAGTGTTGTCAGCTGTGGCACCCTGCAGGTCAACCAACCAATAGGGGACAGCGGTGACAACAATAATGTGTTACCATGGAGAGGGTTCAGTTCTTTACAGAACCCATGCTCTCGTCACAGCAAGTGGAAGTATACAGAGTCAAGTGTTTATTTCCAAAACGTTATATCCACCAACTGTTCAAATGTCTGTTTTTGCATCACAAAGTATTGCTTATGGGCACCTTAATGTGTGTGTAAAATATTGTTCTCAGATATTCTATTCATAGGTTTTCGATGTGTTTAAAATATGTTTTGTGGCTTAGTGCTGTACACTGAGTGTACAAAACATTAAGAACACCTGCTCTTTCCATTACAGACTGATCAGGTGAAAGCTACGATCCCTTATTGATGCCACTTGTTAAATCCACTTCAAATCAGTGTAGATGACAGGGAGGAGACCGGTTAAAGAAGGATCTTTAAGCCTCGAGACAATTGAGACATGGATTGTGTATCTGTGCCGTTCAGAGGGTGAATGGGCAAGACAAAAGTTTGAAGTTCCCTTGAACAGCGTATGATAGTATGTGCCAGGCACACCGGTTTGTGTCAAGAACTGCAACGCTGCTGGGTTTTTCACGCTCAACAGTTTCCCGTGTGTATCAAGAAGGGTCCACCCAAATGACGTCTAGCCAACTTGACGCAACTCAATACGGGGAAGGTGTCCTTAATGTTTTGTACACTCCGTGTATATCCGTTGTTTAGCTGGAATGGAATGTTGGTATCCTGTATATTGGACTGTGACACAGTATTTGATCTTAACAAGAGGACTCTTACTGTAAGTCGCTCTGGATGAGAGCATCTGCTAAATGACTCACATGTAAATGTACATGTTTTACATATCTCATTTTACTGTATTGAATATTAAATATTCATGTCACAAATGTATGATTTGTACATTTCTTTATTAATAATGTTGTTGTTACATTTGACTGTGTAAAACATATATATATATATTATATATATATATAGCAGAACTACTGATTTCTCTGAGGCGGATTGTCACGCCTTGGTCTTAGTATTTTGTGTTTTCTTTATTATTTGTTCAGGCCAGGGTGTGACATGGGTTGATGTTGTTGTATTTCGTATTGGGGTTTTTGTATTATTGGGATTGCGGCTGAGTTGGGGTGTTGTATGGGCTTGGCTGCCTGAGGCGGTTCTCAATCAGAGTCAGGTGATTCTCGTTGTCTCTGATTGGGAACCGTATTTAGGTAGCCTGGGTTTCGCTTTGTATTTCGTGGGTGATTGTTCCTGTCTCTGTGTAGTTTCACCAGTCAGGCTGTAATTAGGTTCTCGTTCTGTTTGTTGTTTTTGTATTTGTATAGTTATTTCATGTGTCACTTTGTTTATTAAAGACATGAGTAACCACCACGCTGCATTTCGGTCTGACTCTCTTTCTACAAACGAAGAACGCCGTTACAGAATCACCCACCACACTCGGACTGAGCAGCGTGTTAACAGGCAGCAGCGAAGGGAGGACGTTATGGACAGCAGAGGTATGGAGTATACGACGTGGGAAGAAATAGACAGGTGGGCGGCCGACCCAGAGAGAGTGCCGGAGCCCGCCTGGGATTCGCTAGAGCAGTGCGAAGAGGGCTATAGGCGAATGGAGTCGAAAAGAAAGACACGGCGGCGCAGAGCTAAACCCGAAAGTCACCCCCAAATATTTATTGGAGGAGGGCTCAGGGAGAGAGTAGCAGAGTCAGGAGTCAGACCTGAGCCTACTCTCCCTGTTAATCGTGAGGAGCAGCGATATAAGGACTTCTGGTCTTGGGAGATGATATTAGACGGAAGAGGACCCTGGGCTCAGCCTGGAGAATATCGCCGTCCCAAGGAAGAACTAGAGGCGGCTAAAGCGGAGAGGCGCTGGTATGAGGAGGCAGCACGGCGACGCGGATGGAAGTCCGAAAAGCAGCCCAAAAAAAATATTGGGGGGGGGGGCTTAAAGGGAGTATGGCTATGCCAGGTAGGAGACCTGCGCAAACTCCCTGTGCTTACCGGTGGGCTAGAGAGACCGGGCAGACACCGTGTTTTGCTATGGAGCGCACAGTGTTTCCAGTGCGGGTGCATAGCCCGGTGCGGTTCATACCAGCCCTTCGTATTGGCCGGGCTAGAGTGGGCATCGAGCCAGGTAAGCTTGGGCAGGCTCGGTGCTCAAGAGCTCCAGTGCGCCTGCACGGTCCGGTCTATCCAGAGCCACCTCCACACACCAGTCCTCTGGTAGCAGCTCCCCGCACCAGGCTTCCTGTGTGTGTCCTCGCTCCAGTATCACCAGTGCCAGCACCACGCATCAGGCCTACAGTGCGCCTCGCCTCTCCTGTGCTGTCGGAGTCTCCCGAGTCTTCCAAGAGCTTCCTCTCAGTACTGGGCTTCCTCTCAGTACTGGGCTTTCTCTCAGTACTGGGCTGCCCCTCAGTTCCGGGCTGCCCCTCAGTTCCGGGCTGCCCCTCAGTCCTGGGCTGCCCCTCAGTCCCGGGCTGCCCCTCCGTCCCGAGCTGCCCCTCAGTCCCGAGCTGCCCCTCAGTCCCAAGCTTCCCCTCAGTCCCGAGCTGCCTTAGTCCCGAGCTGCCCCTCAGTCCCGAGCTGCCCCTCAGTCCCGAGCTGTCCCTCAGTCCCGAGATGCCCCTCAGTCACGAGCTGCTCCTCAGTTCTGTGGGGTTCTGGGTGAGGACTATTAGGCCATGGTCGGCGGCGAGGGTGGATTATCCCAGGACGCGAAGGGGACCACGTCCCTCCCTTTGGTTTTGAGGTGCGTCCGGGAGTCCGCACCTTAGGGGGGGTTCTGTCACGCCTTGGTCTTAGTATTTTGTGTTTTCTTTTTTATTTGTTCAGGCCAGGGTGTGACATGGGTTTATGTTGTTGTATTTCGTATTGGGGTTTTTGTATTATTGGGATTGCGGCTGAGTAGGGGTGTTGTATGGGCTTGGCTGCCTGAGGCGGTTCTCAATCAGAGTCAGGTGATTCTCGTTGTCTCTGATTGGGAACCGTATTTAGGTAGCCTGGGTTTCACTGTGTATTTTGTGGGTGATTGTTCCTGTCTCTGTGTAGTTTCACCAGATAGGCTGTAATTAGGTTTTCGTTCCGTTTGTTGTTTTTGTATTTGTATAGTTATTTCATGTGTCACTTTGTTCATTAAAGTCATGAGTAACCACCACGCTGCATTTCTCTCTCTCTCTCTCTCTCTCTCTCTCTCTCTCTCTCTCTCTCTCTCTCTCTCTCTCTCTCTCTCTCTCTCTCTCTCTCTCTCTCTCTCTCTCTCTCTCTCTCTCTCTCTCTCTCTCTCTCTCTCTCTCTCTCTCTCTCTCTCTCTCTCTCTCTCTCTCTCTCTCTCTCTCTCTCTCTCTCTCTCTATCCCTTCCAGGTCAGGTGCTCAGTGGTTGATTTCCCAGGATGCCGTTGTGTAACTGTCCTGAGAGAGCGCGCACACAAACACACACACAAACACACAGACACACGCACACACATGCACACACACAGCCTGTCTCATGCCCACTAAGCACATATCACAGACCATTACCCTGAGCCAAAAACACACATCTCATATCTGGGGAAATATGCATCAATGCCCTTAGACTGTGATTTAATTTCACCTCCAGATATACCGTGGTCCAAACTCTTCATCAGTGTTTCCCAATGAAATATCACATTAACATTGATCTAGAACCTTGAATGAATTATCTGAGAACTGCTAAATCAAGATTGTTTTGTTATTAATTTCTGCAGACAATTTCTGTCAGTCTCTGACTCAGGGCGATTGCCTATTTGGCGAAGGGACACATTTGTATTATTCCTTTGTATAACTCCCATATATATATATATATATATATACATAACTACACGTTTTCAATCTGCATGTTGTTTTCTGTTTCGTTGTCTGAGTTCCAACCATTAGAGGGCATTGTCGTTCTGGCACAGCGGGAGTCCTGATGCCAGCGTAGCTTACGTGGTGTGTGTAAGTCTGTGTGTGTGTGTGTGTGCGTGTGTATGTGTGTGTTTGTGTGTGTGTGTGTGTGTGTGTGTGTGTGGGGGGTTATGGGAGAGGGGGTGTAGGTGTCTCTCTCAAGAGGGCCTCTTCTCTATACATAAATAATAATGACTATACATCACCAATTTGTCTGCTGTTTAGAGAGAGAGAGAGAGAGAGAGAGAGAGAGAGAGAGAGAGAGAGAGAGAGAGAGAGAGAGAGAGAGAGAGAGAGAGAGAGAGAGAGAGAGAGAGAGAGAGAGAGGATATTGTGTTTACATGACGCGTCTGGAATGTCTCCTTTGCTCTAATCTACACCACACTGTGCTGAGTGGAGGGTCGCGTGTTTGTGTTACCAAGGACCAGACCGTTCAGCTCACCATGCAAAGACTTGTTTACTGTTCACTAAAGCAGACCCAATTTACACCCCGCGTGTGAACTTCTTGAGACCGACATTCACTCCCCTCCTGTCTATACACACGCACATACACACACACAAACTCTCTCTGTCTCGCTCTCTCTCGCTCTCTCATTGCTTTGTAAATCGTTAGGTTTACTCTCCCTCTGCTTCTCTATAGTCAACCCCAAGAACCTGTCTCTCCATTCACTTAAACTGCAGACAAATTGGCAACGTATGTTTCAGCCCCCCAAAAGACGAGAGTGGGTGAGAGAGGGGGGTTTGGAGAGAGACTGGGGCGAGAGAGAGAGAGAGGGGTTTAGAGAGAGACTGGGGCGAGAGAGAGAGTCAGAGGAGTGGGGTTTAGAGAGAGTCTGGGGAGAGAGAGAGAGAAAGGGGTTTAGAGAGAGAGACTGGGGCGAGAGAGAGAGAGAGAGAGGGATTTAGAGAGAGACTGGGGCGAGAGAGAGAGTCAGAGGAGCGGGGTTTAGAGAGAAACTGGGGAGAGAGAGAGAGAAGAGGGGTTTAGAGAGAGAGACTGGGGCGAGAGAGAGAGGAGAGGGGTTTAGAGAGAGACTGGGGTGAGATAGAGAGAGAAGAGGGGTTTAGAGAGAGTCTGGGGAGAGAGAGAGAGAGGAGAGGGGTTTAGAGAGTCTGGGGAGAGGGAGAGAGAGAGGAGCGGGGTTTAGGGAGAGACTGGTGTGAGAGAGAGGAGCGGGGTTTAGGGAGAGACTAGGGAGAGAGAGAGAGGAGAGGGGTTTAGAGAGAGTTTGGGAAGAGAGAGAGAGAGAGGAGCGTGGTTTAGGGAGAGACTGGGGTGAGAGAGAGAGGAGTGGGGTTTAGAGAGAGTCTGGGAAGAGACAGAGAGAGAGGAGCGTGGTTTAGGGAGAGACTAGGGTGAGAGAGATTTGCGGGGTTTAGGGTGAGACTGGGGTGAGAGAGAGAGGAGAGGGGTTTAGAGAGAGCCTGGGGAGAGAGAGAGGAGAGGGGTTTAGAGAGAGCCTGGGGAGAGAGAGAGGAGAGGGGTTTAGAGAGAGCCTGGGGTGAGAGAGAGAGGAGAGGGGTTTAGAGAGAGCCTGGGGAGAGAGAGAGGAGAGGGGTTTAGAGAGAGCCTGGGGAGAGAGAGAGGAGAGGGGTTTAGAGAGAGCCTGGGGAGAGAGAGAGAGGAGAGGGTTTAGAGAGAGACTGGGGTGAGAGAGAGAGGAGAGGGGTTTAGAGAGAGCCTGGGGAGAGAGAGAGGAGAGGGGTTTAGAGAGAGACTGGGGAGAGAGAGAGAGGAGAGGGGGTTTAGAGAGAGACTGGGGTGAGAGAGAGAGGAGAGGGTTTAGAGAGAGACTGGGGAGAGAGAGAGGAGAGGGGTTTAGAGAGAGACTGGGGAGAGAGAGAGAGGAGAGGGGTTTAGAGAGAGCCTGGGGAGAGAGAGAGAGGAGAGGGTTTAGAGAGAGACTGGGGAGAGAGAGAGGAGAGGGGTTTAGAGAGAGACTGGGGAGAGAGAGAGGAGAGGGGTTTAGAGAGAGACTGGGGAGAGAGAGAGGAGAGGGGTTTAGAGAGAGACTGGGGAGAGAGAGAGGAGAGGGGTTTAGAGAGAGACTGGGGTGAGAGAGAGAGGAGAGGGGTTTAGAGAGAGACTGGGGAGAGAGAGAGGAGAGGGGTTTAGAGAGAGCCTGGGGAGAGAGAGAGGAGAGGGGTTTAGAGAGAGACTGGGGAGAGAGAGAGGAGAGGGGTTTAGAGAGAGCCTGGGGAGAGAGAGAGGAGAGGGGTTTAGAGAGAGACTGGGGAGAGAGAGAGAGGAGGGGGTTTAGAGAGACTGGGGTGAGAGAGAGAGGAGGGGTTTAGAGAGAGACTGGGGAGAGAGAGAGGAGAGGGGTTTAGAGAGAGTCTGGGGAGAGAGAGAGGAGAGGGGTTTAGAGAGAGACTGGGGAGAGAGAGAGGAGAGGGGTTTAGAGAGAGGGGGAGAGAGAGAGGAGAGGGGTTTAGAGAGAGCCTGGGGAGAGAGAGAGGAGAGGGGTTTAGAGAGAGCCTGGGGAGAGAGAGGAGAGAGGGTTTAGAGAGAGACTGGGGTGAAAGAGAGAGAGGAGAGGGGTTTAGAGAGCCTGGGGAGAGAGAGGAGAGGGGGTTTAGAGAGAGCCTGGGGAGAGAGAGAGGAGAGGGGTTTAGAGAGAGACCTGGGGAGAGAGAGAGAGGAGAGGGGTTTAGGGCCTTAGAGAGAGGAGAGGGGTTTAGAGAGAGACCTGGGGAGAGAGAGAGGAGAGGGGTTTAGAGAGAGCCTGGGGAGAGAGAGAGGAGAGGGGTTTAGAGAGAGACTGGGGAGAGAGAGAGGAGAGGGGTTTAGAGAGAGACTGGGGAGAGAGAGAGAGGAGGGGGTTTAGAGAGAGCCTGGGGAGAGAGAGAGGAGAGGGGTTTAGAGAGAGCCTGGGGAGAGAGAGGAGGGGGTTTAGAGGGGGGAGAGAGAGAGGAGAGGGGTTTAGAGAGAGCCTGGGGAGAGAGAGAGGAGAGGGGTTTAGAGAGAGCCTGGGGAGAGAGAGAGGAGAGGGGGTTTAGAGAGAGCCTGGGGAGAGAGAGAGGAGAGGGGTTTAGAGAGAGCCTGGGGAGAGAGAGAGGAGAGGGGTTTAGAGAGAGCCTGGGGAGAGAGAGAGGAGAGGGGTTTAGAGAGAGCCTGGGGAGAGAGAGGAATGGGGTTTAGAGAGAGCCTGGGGAGAGAGAGAGGAGAGAGGGGTTTAGAGAGAGCCTGGGGAGAGAGAGAGAGGAGGGGGTTTAGAGAGAGCCTGGGGAGAGAGAGAGGAATGGGGTTTAGAGAGAGCCTGGGGAGAGAGAGAGGAGAGGGGTTTAGAGAGAGACTGGGGAGAGAGAGAGAGGGGGTTTAGAGGGGTTTAGAGAGAGCCTGGGGAGAGAGAGAGGAGAGGGGTTTAGAGAGAGCCTGGGGAGAGAGAGAGGAGATGGGGTTTAGAGAGAGAGAGAGGAGAGGGGTTTAGAGAGAGCCTGGGGAGAGAGAGAGGAGAGGGGTTTAGAGAGAGCCTGGGGAGAGAGAGAGGAATGGGGTTTAGAGAGAGCCTGGGGAGAGAGAGAGGAGAGGGGTTTAGAGAGAGACTGGGGAGAGAGAGGGGAGAGAGAGAGGAGGGGTTTAGAGAGAGCCTGGGGAGAGAGAGAGAGAGAGGGGTAGAGAGAGCCTGGGGAGAGAGAGAGGAGAGGGGTTTAGAGAGAGCCTGGGGAGAGAGAGAGGGAGAGGGGTTTAGAGAGAGCCTGGGGAGAGAGAGAGGAGAGGGGTTTAGAGAGAGCCTGGGGAGAGAGAGAGGAGAGGGGTTTAGAGAGAGCCTGGGGAGAGAGAGGAGAGGGGGGTTTAGAGAGAGCCTGGGGAGAGAGAGAGGAGAGGGGTTTAGAGAGAGCCTGGGGAGAGAGAGAGGAGAGGGGTTTAGAGAGAGAGGGGGGGTTTAGAGAGAGCCTGGGGAGAGAGAGAGGAGAGGGGTTTAGAGAGAGACTGGGGTGAGAGAGAGAGGAGAGGGGTTTAGAGAGAGCCTGGGGAGAGAGAGAGAGGAGAGGGGTTTAGAGAGAGCCTGGGGAGAGAGAGAGAGAGAGGGGTTTAGAGAGAGCCTGGGGAGAGAGAGAGGAGAGGGGTTTAGAGAGAGCCTGGGGAGAGAGAGAGGAGAGGGGTTTAGAGAGAGACTGGGGTGAGAGAGAGAGAGAGGGGGTTTAGAGAGAGCCTGGGGAGAGAGAGAGGAGAGGGGTTTAGAGAGAGACTGGGGAGAGAGAGAGGAGAGGGGTTTAGAGAGAGCCTGGGGAGAGAGAGAGAGGAATGGGGTTTAGAGAGAGCCTGGGGAGAGAGAGAGAGAGGGGGGGTTTAGAGAGAGCCTGGGGAGAGAGAGAGGAGAGGGGTTTAGAGAGAGACTGGGGTGAGAGAGAGGAGGAGAGGGGTTTAGAGAGAGACTGGGGAGAGAGAGAGGAGAGGGGTTTAGAGAGAGCCTGGGGAGAGAGAGAGGAATGGGGTTTAGAGAGAGCCTGGGGAGAGAGAGAGGAGAGGGGTTTAGAGAGAGACTGGGGGAGAGAGAGAGAGAGAGGGGTTTAGAGAGAGCCTGGGGAGAGAGAGAGAGGAGAGGGGTTTAGAGAGAGCCTGGGGAGAGAGAGAGGAATGGGGTTTAGAGAGAGCCTGGGGGAGAGAGAGAGGAATGGGGTTTAGAGAGAGCCTGGGGTGAGAGAGAGAGGAGAGGGGTTTAGAGAGAGCTGGGGGAGAGAGAGAGAGGAGAGGGGTTTAGAGAGAGCCTGGGGAGAGAGAGAGGAATGGGGTTTAGAGAGAGCCTGGGGAGAGAGAGAGGAGAGGGGTTTAGAGAGAGAGCCTGGGGAGAGAGAGAGGAGAGGGGTTTAGAGAGAGCCTGGGGAGAGAGAGAGGAATGGGGTTTAGAGAGAGCCTGGGGTGAGAGAGAGAGGAGAGGGGTTTAGAGAGAGACTGGGGAGAGAGAGAGAGGGGGGTTTAGAGAGAGCCTGGGGAGAGAGAGAGGAATGGGGTTTAGAGAGAGCCTGGGGAGAGAGAGAGGAGAGGGGTTTAGAGAGAGACTGGGGGAGAGAGAGAGAGAGGGGTTTAGAGAGAGCCTGGGGAGAGAGAGAGGAATGGGGTTTAGAGAGAGCCTGGGGAGAGAGAGAGGAATGGGGTTTAGAGAGAGCCTGGGGGAGAGAGAGAGAGAGAGAGAGGGGTTTAGAGAGAGCCTGGGGAGAGAGAGAGAGAGAGGGGTTTAGAGAGAGCCTGGGGGAGAGAGAGAGAGAGGGGTTTAGAGAGAGCCTGGGGAGAGAGAGAGAGAGGGGTTTAGAGAGAGCCTGGGGAGAGAGAGAGGAGAGGGGTTTAGAGAGAGCCTGGGGAGAGAGAGAGGAGAGGGGTTTAGAGAGAGCCTGGGGAGAGAGAGAGGAGAGGGGGTTTAGAGAGAGCCTGGGGAGAGAGAGAGAGGAGAGGGGTTTAGAGAGAGACTGGGGTGAGAGAGAGAGGAGAGGGGTTTAGAGAGAGCCTGGGGAGAGAGAGAGAGGAGAGGGGTTTAGAGAGAGACTGGGGAGAGAGAGGAGAGGGGTTTAGAGAGAGCCTGGGGAGAGAGAGAGAGAATGGGGTTTAGAGAGAGCCTGGGGTGAGAGAGAGAGGAATGGGGTTTAGAGAGAGCCTGGGGAGAGAGAGAGAGAGAGGGGTTTAGAGAGAGCCTGGGGAGAGAGAGAGGAATGGGGTTTAGAGAGAGCCTGGGAGAGAGAGAGAGAATGGGGTTTAGAGAGAGCCTGGGGAGAGAGAGAGGAGAGGGGTTTAGAGAGAGCCTGGGGAGAGAGAGAGGAGAGGGGTTTAGAGAGAGCCTGGGGGAGAGAGAGGAGAGGGGTTTAGAGAGAGCCTGGGGAGAGAGAGAGGAGAGGGGTTTAGAGAGAGCCTGGGGAGAGAGAGAGGAAGGGGGTTTAGAGAGAGCCTGGGGAGAGAGAGAGGAATGGGGTTTAGAGAGAGCCTGGGGAGAGAGAGAGGAGAGGGGTTTAGAGAGAGCCTGGGGAGAGAGAGAGGAGTGGGGTTTAGAGAGAGCCTGGGGAGAGAGAGAGGAGAGGGGTTTAGAGAGAGCCTGGGGAGAGAGAGAGGAGAGGGGTTTAGAGAGAGCCTGGGGAGAGAGAGAGGAGAGGGGTTTAGAGAGAGCCTGGGGAGAGAGAGAGGAGAGGGGTTTAGAGAGAGCCTGGGGAGAGAGAGAGGAATGGGGTTTAGAGAGAGCCTGGGGAGAGAGAGAGGAGCGGGATTTAGAAAGAGACTGGGGAGAGAGGGAGATGAGAGGGGTTTAGAGAGGGACTGGGGGACAGAGAGAGAGGAGAGGGGTTTAGAGAGAGCCTGGGGAGAGAGAGAGAGGAATGGGGTTTAGAGAGAGCCTGGGGAGAGAGAGAGAGAGAGGGGTTTAGAGAGAGACTGGGGAGAGAGAGAGGAGAGGGGTTTAGAGAGAGTCTGGGGAGAGAGAGAGGAATGGGGTTTAGAGAGAGCCTGGGGAGAGAGAGAGGAGAGGGGTTTAGAGAGAGCCTGGGGAGAGAGAGAGGAGAGGGGTTTAGAGAGAGCCTGGGGAGAGAGAGAGGAGAGGGGTTTAGAGAGAGCCTGGGGGAGAGAGAGAGACAGAGGAGCGGGGTTTAAAAAGAGACTGGGGAGAGAGAGAGACAGAGGAGCGGGATTTAGAAAGAGACTGGGGAGAGAGGGAGATGAGAGGGGTTTAGAGAGGGACTGGGGGGACAGAGAGAGAGGAGAGGGGTTTAGAGAGAGGCTGGGTGAGAGAGAGAGGAGAGGGGTTTCGAGAGAGTCTGGGAAGAGAGAGAGAGAGAGGAGCGTGGTTTAGGGAGAGACTAGGGTGAGAGAGAGAGGAGCGGGGTAATCATAGTGTTCATATTGGTGTTAATGAGGTAATCATAGTGCTCATATTGGTGTAAATGAGGTAATCATAGTGTTAATATTAGTGTTAATGAGGTGTTACTAGTGTTCATATTGGTGTTAATGAGGTAATCATAGTGCTCATATTGGTGTAAATGAGGTGTTACTAGTGTCCATAGTGGTGTTAATGAGGTAATCATATTGTTCATATTGGTGTTAATTAAGTAATCATAGTGTTCATATTGGTGTTAATGGGGTATTACTAGTGTTAATATTGGTGTTAATGAGGTAATCATAGTGTTCATATTGGTGTTAATGGGGTATTACTAGTGTTAATATTGGTGTTAATGAGGTAATCATAGTGTTCATATTGGTGTTAATGGGGTATTACTAGTGTTACTATTGGTGTTAATGAGGTAATCATATTGTTCATATTGGTGTTAATGAAGTAATCATAGTGTTCATATTGGTGTTAATGAGGTAATCATAGTGTTCATATTGGTGTTAATGAAGTATTACTAGTGTCCATAGTGGTATTAATGAGGTAATCATAGTGTTCATATTGGTGTTAATGTGGTATTACTTCAGAGAAGCAAGTGTGATAGTGATTCCGGTCATTCCAATATGTTTTTTGCAGTTCGTTCTAGGCTCTGTGACTCAATTCCATATGGCTGTTGAAACATGAGATCATCTGACGGGCGAGATGGTCTGCTCATTATTTACCTGTTGGATCACTTGTGACAATGGTCCGTCTGAATGAACGGATTTGCCCTGAGCCCTTGGCTGAATGTAGCATGATCAGCCTGTACCAAACTCCTCACACACATCCCTTCCTCTTACACACACATAGCGCCCACTCGTGTGTGAGCTGAGCAGCAGGTTGCTCTTGCCCCCCCTACAGCATCTGCGATTCATCACCATGGCATCACCATGGCATGGGTTGGCAGGACACAGCTCCTCGTGCTGGCAGCAGGGATGGATGCCATCATTCTTACCCTACTCTGCCTGCATAGTTAACATGTTTGTTTCAGTCAGTGGCATGTTTGCCAAAACTCAACGAGCAGCAGATCTGATTGGTACTGCCTGGGGTTGAATTAAACTGTTGGATTATGGGTAGAGGGTGTAAAGCAGTCAAAGTGTGCTATAGTGACTCATCCAGCCTGGGAAGGGAGGGAGGGAGAGAGTCATGGCAAAAACTGGAAGACTGGCCAATAGTTTCTAACTTCAGACCAACAGGCTGCTGAGCAGTCACCACTAGTCAGATACCTACTCTAACCTCAGACCAACAGGCTGCTGAGCAGTCACCACTAGTCAGATACCTACTCTAACCTCAGACCAACAGGCTGCTGAGCAGTCACCACTAGTCAGATACCTACTCTAACCTCAGACCAACAGGCTGCTGAGCAGTCACCACTAGTCAGATACCTACTCTAACCTCAGACCAACAGGCTGCTGAGCAGTCACCACTAGTCAGATACCTACCTAACCTCAGACCAACAGGCTGCTGAGCAGTCACCACTAGTCAGATACCTACTCTAACCTCAGACCAACAGGCTGCTGAGCAGTCACCACTAGTCAGATACCTACTCTAACCTCAGACCAACAGGCTGCTGAGCAGTCACCACTAGTCAGATACCTACTCTAACCTCAGACCAACAGGCTGCTGAGCAGTCACCACTAGTCAGATACCTACTCTAACCTCAGACCAACAGGCTGCTGAGCAGTCACCACAAGTCAGATACCTACTCTAACCTCAGACCAACAGGCTGCTGAGCAGTCACCACTAGTCAGATACCTACTCTAACCTCAGACCAACAGGTTGCTGAGCAGTCACCACTAGTCAGATACCTACTCTAACCTCAGACCAACAGGCTGCTGAGCAGTCACCACTAGTCAGATACCTACTCTAACCTCAGACCAACAGGCTGCTGAGCAGTCACCACTAGTCAGATACCTACTCTCACCTCAGACCAACAGGCTGCTGAGCAGTCACCTCTAGTCAGATACCTACTCTAACCTCAGACCAACAGGCTGCTGAGCAGTCACCTCTAGTCAGATACCTACTCTAACCTCAGACCAACAGGCTGCTGAGCAGTCACCACTAGTCAGATACCTACTCTAACCTCAGACCAACAGGCTGCTGAGCAGTCACCACCACTAGTCAGATACCTACTCTAACCTCAGACCAACAGGCTGCTGAGCAGTCACCACTAGTCAGATACCTACTCTAACCTCAGACCAACAGGCTGCTGAGCAGTCACCACTAGTCAGATACCTACTCTAACCTCAGACCAACAGGCTGCTGAGCAGTCACCACTAGTCAGATACCTACTCTAACCTCAGACCAACAGGCTGCTGAGCAGTCACCACTAGTCAGATACCTACTCTAACCTCAGACCAACAGGCTGCTGAGCAGTCACCACTAGTCAGATACCTACTCTAACCTCAGACCAACAGGCTGCTGAGCAGTCACCACTAGTCAGATACCTACTCTAACCTCAGACCAACAGGCTGCTGAGCAGTCACCACTAGTCAGATACCTACTCTAACCCCAGACCAACAGGCTGCTGAGCAGTCACCACTAGTCAGATACCTACTCTAACCTCAGACCAACAGGCTGCTGAGCAGTCACCTCTAGTCAGATACCTACTCTAACCCCAGACCAACAGGCTGCTGAGCAGTCACCACTAGTCAGATACCTACTCTAACCCCAGACCAACAGGCTGCTGAGCAGTCACCACTAGTCAGATACCTACTCTAACCTCAGACCAACAGGCTGCTGAGCAGTCACCACTAGTCAGATACCTACTCTAACCTCAGACCAACAGGCTGCTGAGCAGTCACCACTAGTCAGATACCTACTCTAACCCCAGACCAACAGGCTGCTGAGCTAGTCAGATATGATGTATATACTGCTATTTCTGTTTATATTGTTTTTGTTTATTCCCTTTTCATTATTTTATTTCACATATTCCTGCATGCTAAGATTTTCACTGCAACCACACCTGCAACCCTGTACATGTGACTCTCAATCCCTCTGAATCTGAGATAGAGAGAGAGTGTGTGGAGCTTGCAGAGTGGTCAATCTGTGAGCAGCATACTGTGCAATCAGTCTCTCTCCACACAATCACCCTCCAGTTACCCTAGAATCCCTCCCAAAGTCTAAATCTCTGCCGATTAAACCACAGCAGTCTGAATCCCTCCAATTACATTGTTTCCTTTTGTCAGAAACCCACCAATTACAGCGCAGCAGAGCAGAGTTTGGTTATCCCTGTATCTATATATATGCCATGGGACTTAGTAGGGAAATTAAGTTGGGTTTTTAATGATTTAAAATGATTAATGATTTATTTTACTGGGATCAAGTGATCAGAGATCTAAACGATCACAGACACTCACATGTTTTAGAGTGGCCTTTTATTGTCCCCAGCACAAGGTGGACCTGTGTAATGATCATGCTGTTTAATCAGCTTCTTGATATGCCACACCTGTCAGGTGGATGGATTATCTTGACAAAGGAGAAATGCTCACTAACAGGGATGTAAACAAATTTGTGCACAACATTTGAGTGAAATAATATTTTTGTGCATGTGGAAAATGTATTTTATTTCAGCTCATGAAACATGGAACCAAATCAAATCAAATTGTGTTTGTCACATACACATGGTTAGCAGATGTTAATGTGAGTGTAGCGAAATGCTTGTGCTTCTAATTCCGACAATGCAGTAATAACCAACGAGTAATCTAACCTAACAATTCCAAAACTACTACCTTATACACACAAGTGTAAAGGGATAAAGAATATGTACATAAAGATATATGAATGAATGATGGTACAGAACGGCATAGGCAAGATGCAGTAGATGGTATCGAATACAGTATATACATATGAGAAGAGTAATGTAGGGTATGTAAACAAAGTGGCATAGTTTAAAGTGGCTAGTGATACATGTATTACATAAAGATGCAGTAGATGATATAGAGTACAGTATATACGTATACATATGAGATGAGTAATGTAGGGTATGTAAACATTATATTAAGTGGCATTGTTTAAAGTGGCTAGTGCTATTTTTTTTTTACATCAATTTCCATTATTAAAGTGGCTGGAGTTGAGTCAATGTGTTGGCAGCAGCCACTCAATGTTAGTGGTGGCTGTTTAACAGTCTGATGGCCTTGAGATAGAAGCTGTTTTTCAGTCTCTCAGTCCCTGCTTTGATGCACCTGTACTGACCTCGCCTTCTGGATGATAGCGGGGTGAACAGGCAGTGGCTCGGGTGGTTGTTGTCCTTGATGACCTTTATGGCCTTCCTGTGACATCGGGTGGCGTCGGTGTCCTGGAGGCCAGGTAGTTTGCCCCCGGTGATGTGTTGTGCAGACCTCACTACCCTCTGGAGAGCCTTACGGTTGTGGGCTGAGCAGTTGCCGTACCAGGCGGTGATACAGCCCGACAGGATGCTCTCGATTGTGCATCTGTAGAAGTTTGTGAGTGCTTCACATGTTGCGTTTATATTTTTGTTCAGTGTATAAAGCTTTCTATTTTGACATACTATTTAGCAAGCTAGTACCAGTATTCATACACACTCACAAATACAAGTCAGGAGTTAAGAAATGCGAAAATAACAGGACTAAATACAATCATACCGAGATTCATTCTGGAGAGCTTTGCATGCTATGCACTGCTGTGGCAAACCAACCCATGTTGTACCTTGATTGCATCTTGTTGCGTTCCTCACATTCGTTTCAGCAGCTACATAGGGGATTACTTGGGTTTTCATTTAGTCTTTTTTAATAAACATAATGTAGTGATTTATATTCGAGAGGGCCCAAATCCTGTTTGCCTGCTGTCTCTAGGGTGCATTGTTTGTGACAAGAGTCTTAAAAAAATGTACTATCATATTTACAGACTAAAAACCTTAAAGACTGTGAGAAATGAAAGCAAATGCAGAACCCCATGCTTCGACTCAGAAATAGAACAAGCGGCCGGCTCCTTGGGCATAGAGGATTCAGCCTCAGAGGAACAAAACCGAAACAGACCTGTAGGGAAATGGACTCTGGAGTTGTGCTGTGTACAGCAGGCTGGTTCATTTGTTAATGGTTGAAGTTGATGTTCATTACAATAGACCTAACTTATTAGTACATTGTTCTTGCCAATGCTTTTTCATACAGAGTGTACATGGCACAATAAAGGGTTAGAGACTTATTGACACTGAATAACTAGACAGATGTGTGAACATTACAACACTGCAATAAGCCACACAGGAAGTAACGGGCATTTGTGACTGGGTGGGATCAGGGTCAACAGAGTGCTTCAGCTGGCCCTAAACTGGAGAAACAGATTGATGAAGTCTGAGTTTTTGATGTCCTCTCTCTCTCTCTCTCTCTCTCTCTCTCTCTCTCTCTCTCTCCTTCTCTCGGTCCTCTGGCCTATTTCTTCCTACCTACCTGGGCCCCTTGTGTGTGTGCTTAGGAGGAGATGTCATTTATAACGTTTTCATCCTGTTCTATCCCTACATACACACATACGCACGCACACGCACTCACTGATATTCTCTTATTTTCTTGGGCAAGTCAGAAACACCTTACGAGTTGCAGGGGAAAGTGACACAAGCAATTTGCAACTGAACACCCAGCGCCATTACAAAAATAAAGTACGTGTGATATACGGGTGTAAATAGCCTGTTGTTATTCTATGTAATAGGGTTACTCAGTATTGCTTCCAGGTGTGGTGACTGGGCGAGTTGGAGAACAGACAGCCAAGGCCAGGCACGGCTCTGAAACCCTATGCTTCCCTGCTCGTGTTCTTCCCACCAATTGTTTGTGTGGAGAATCTAAGGAGTAGATTGTCATTTCATATCTAGTGGATTTTAACACACACACGCACATGCACACACACACACACACACACACACGCACACACTTACACCCTCTCTTTCTCTCTCTCCTCTCTCTCTCTCTCTCTCTCTCTCTCTCTCTCTCACACACACACACACACACACACACACACACACACACACACACACACACACACACACACACACACACACACACACACACACACACACACACACACACACACACACACACACACACACACACACATCCAACTGCAGTCTCTTTCCCATTGTAATTCATGTGATTAACCTTGTGAGTCCCACCTCAGCACAGCATTGCAGTATCATGTTCATGGGGATAGGGTTTGTATACATTACCCTGATGCATAAAACATCCCCTTTCACACACACACTCCTCTCGGCAGGAACACAGGGGTCTGATTTGTTAACATGTAGAAACGGCTGTGACAGTAATGGAAAAGGTTGTTATGAACCCGTAATGAACTGAGAAGTTACAGCTTCCGGAAAGGAGGGAAAGAAGGAAGGAGAGATGGAGGGAGAGATGGAGGGAGAGATGGAGGGAGAGATGGAGGGAGAGATGGAGGGAGAGATGGAGGGAGAGATGGAGGGAGAGATGGAGGGAGAGATGGAGGGAGAGATGGAGGGAGAGATGGAGGGAGAGATGGAGGGAGAGATGGAGGGAGAGATGGAGGGAGAGAAGGAGGGAGAGATGGAGGGAGAGATGGAGGGAGAGAAGGAGGGAGAGATGGAGGGAGAGATGGAGGGAGAGATGGAGGGAGAGATGGAGGGAGAGATGGAGGGAGAGATGGAGGGAGAGATGGAGGGAGAGATGGAGGGAGAGATGGAGGGAGAGATGGAGGGAGAGATGGAGGGGTGGAGGGGGTATAATGATTCTAACATTCTAACACAGGCGTGATGTTTTTACATTGATTAGGCCCAGACTGTTTGTGTGGGTGTGTGCGTGCGTGTGTGTGAGACTGCGTTCCCACGTAGAGTGTTGAAGTGTGTATGTTTATTTTAGCCGTGTCAATAACTCGCCGGCCAGTGCAAACAATGATGCCGGTGATGGGTTTTAAACACTCTATTGAATTCATTAGCACGGATTGCTAATCAGTGGGTATCTGGAGCTCTAATGGCTCGTGCTAACATAGGAGTTTCTAAGTCCAAGCCAACAATGCAACAAAAATGTGACGTATTATGGATGAACGTCTATTTGTATACATGAATTCTGCGTGGTTACAGGGCTAGAACAGAAACAACTGAAAGGTTGACAGTTTCATTCCGAGTGGTTAAGGTTATGGTTATGGATTGGGGAACGCTAAAAGGAAATTATGAAAAACAAAGTGTTATTACCATCAGGTTTCATCAGTATTCTTAGTATTCTCGCGGCTTGCTTAGAGCGTTGTGAACTGCCGCAGCTCAGTGGTCTGAGCAGTGCTGTTCGGCTCTGAGCATCACCAGTTTGTGCCTCGTGCTGGGCAATCGTTTTTAATTAGATGTTTTCAGGAACTTTTCAAATGTCTGAAATCAAAGTCTATTTCTAGTGTACAGACTGAACTATGAGCTGGCTACTAAGAATGGGCACCAGCTTGGTTAGGGGAGTGGGTACGAAATGGGAGTCTGATATCGTTGATGAGTTTGAATGGATACTGACCAGGCCCCTACACAGTCCAGTCCAAACATGCTGATTTGATGACTAAACACACACACACACACACACACACACACACACACACACACACACACACACACACACACACACACACACATTTGTACTCACACACTCATTTTGTCCCTCCACCCCTCTATCCCTTCATCCTCTTTTTCTTCCAGACGGGGACAGTAGGTCAGATTAAAAGCAGGGAATGAGTTTACTATTCTCTGTGTGTGTGTATGTGTGTGTGTCACCCCCACACCCAATCTCTCAACTGTCTCTGGATTGAGAACTGCTGAGCAGGACATAACAAGGGGTGGGGTACTAGCTATCCCCACGGTGAGACACAGCCAGGGGAGAAGAGAAGGCGTCCCTTTAAGACTGTACTGTAGGAAATATATTACACAGCTCACCAACAATGATCATTGGTTTGTGACAGTGACTTATGCGCGGTGTAACGTTGCTCTGATAATTAAAGGGGTTGTGGTTTCATTTTCTGCGGGAGGGAAATATTTGTTTTGGACTTGGCTTTCTCAAACCCGTTTGGCAACAATCAGCGAGCCGCTTATGACTGTAGTTGTGAAATTTTTATGCAAACAAAATACCACAAGGACCATGTAATAATTACCCAGAGAACGCAAACAATATCTCATTTCATGTCACCGACACCACTTCTCACAACGAGCCATCTGAAGTTGTATCCATGCTCTAAAACTGATCGGTACCACTTCGATTGGTTTCATAATAATAGTCTATTATTAGTAGGCTAGTCTAGAAAATACCTAAGCTGTTTATTGTTTGCCTGTTAAAACACTCCCCTGTGTGTGTGTGTGTGTGTGTGTGTGTGTGTGTGTGTGTGTGTGTGTGTGTGTGTGTGTTCGCATGTATCCACTCTTATCTCCCAGGCTCCTCAGCGGTGCGGTTATCATCTCTAGAGTGTGTTCCACCGTGTACCCCTGTCCCTGTGCATTATTTTAGTACTCCTCCATGAATGGCCTCCTCAGTGCCTCCCATGTCGACACCTCGGGCCGGCCGCGAATCCCATCCGTTTTATGAAGTGATCCACATTTTTATGGCAGGATTCACGGCCGCATACCTCTTCCATCAAGAAGCTGCGTTCCCAGCGCTCCGGTACGCTCCGGTCGCCCCGTGTGTCAGAATTTGTTGTATTTCCCAAATGAGAAACACTGAGTGTAAAGAGAGAGAGCTATTTACAGAAAACCCAGGAATAATTGCCACATATACACCCTATAAGGGCATTGACACTAGGGGTTCGTATCAAATAGACCATTTTCGACATATTGTTGAGATGGCTGCTTTACTGTTGATTTAAGTTGGATTTATAAGACTAAAAAGTTTGATTATTTTCAGTCATTTTGAAGTCAGGGCTGTATGTGTTTTAATGTCAAATAATCTATTATCGTAGTTTATATTGGTCCCTGAGGTAAGTTTATTTCTTCTGTTCTTCAAGATGGCTGCTTTACTGTTGATTTAAGTTGGATTTATAAGACTTTAAAAAGTTTGATTATTTTCAGCCATTTTGAAGTCAGGGCTGTATGTGTTTTAATGTCAAATAATCTATTATCGTAGTTTATATTGGTCCCTTAGGTAAGTTTCTTTCTTCTGTGGTTCAGTGGCTCAAAACCAGTGTATATAGAGGGGATATTTTCTCCTTACGACTCTGAACGATAAAACCTCAACACCCACACTGCAAACAGCATGTACTTTCCTTTCCCAAAAAAAATAGTGCACACTCTTAGCGGCCATTTCGTTTTTTCTGTCTATCTGCCTTGTAGGTGTAGTGGGTTATTGCTAATAGAGGCGTCGTTCTCGCTTCTCCCTTATCAGGCAGAGAGCAGTGCCTCTCCTGTTCTCCTCAGCCTAGCAGGGGTCTCTCTCCTAACGCCCCCAAATCCCCTTCCTACCCCTTTTCCCCTGCCACCTCCATGGAACCTCAAATCCCATCCCCATGGGGTGCCAACGGTTTCTCTGAGCCAACCCTGCCTACCTCACCTCCCCCTACCCCCCCACCACTCTTCAACCCCCTTCCCCCTTCCCCACTGTCCGCGTACTCGCCTTCCTTAAAAAGAGCACAAAAGGCACACTGATGTAAATAAATCCCTGTCTCATCTCTTCCCCGTCTCTCTTTATCCCTTTAGATATAATGGATGCTAAATATTGCCCAAATCCATTGCCTTTCTTACCACCGAAGAAACTACCGTCAGCAAGATAACCATCACATTAAAGACGCCATCGGGAAATCCTCACAAACCATAATCAATGGACTCTAAAATGCTGCGCAATCATCACAGATAGAACGCAGCTGCTGAAATGTTTTGCTGAAATTGAATTAGATGTTTTTTTGATGAATGATCAGATGTACAGTATGTTGCACAGTATGTTGAAATGTTAAGGTCTTTTCAAAGCTTGTCCTTTTGGCACAAAATGGCCGTTCAATGAGGGTGCCGAGGCCCTGGAATGTAGTTAGTGAGGAGGAGACTGGGGAGGATAGACCTCCCTCCACACTATAGGAAACATATTCATACTGTACTCTCCCCATTGGCTCCCCAGTGTCCTCCGTCCTAAGTAGCAACCCAGGGCCTCGTCTGCCTCATAGGACACCATTTTGTGCCAAAAGAGCGAGCTGTGAAAATAAATGACTATTTCAACATACTACCACAAATCTGATCATTAATCAAAAACAATTGTGTGGGGGGCTGTATCTGTTCCCTCTAGTGTGTCCTCATCAGGGGGAGGGAGGTTCTATCCTGCACAGTAACTGTCACATGACCACTATACACTCTAACGACGTCTGTGAAGGATACTGTGAAGGAGCACAGTTCTGTCTGCACATTCATTTTTCTGAACACAAAGTACCTGTTTCCCACATTAATGACACGAAATACTGTACTGCGCCCATTATTCCGGTTTATTATGGTAAAGGGGAATGTGTACTCAATAACCTACTTCCATACGATAGTAAGTAATTGGTGTGTACATGTAGACAAACACTTCTCCTACTACTTTGGTCTGGTGATTTGTTGTAAAAGAAACCTAATAGTGTTTGTTTTCTTCTTTTTTTATTGGAGGGTGAAGAGCTGATCGCCAGACACACCGCGAAGCAGCAATCCTGGGCTTTCCTGAGAGACCAATGGATTTTTCTCTTTCAAAATATATATAACTCCCATTGGTTCTTTTGATTTTGAAGAGGACCGGATTGGTCAGATGACTGCCATTTACATACCAACTCCCTGGTAAGAACGTTTCTATAGTATTTCATTTCATTCATTCCATCCTGTTAAAGTAATTCCTTGACACTTTACATCAAATGCAATACAATGTTTGAATAATGATTTAGTAGTTGATTCTAATTCATGCTTATAACAAATGTACATTTGAAAACATGTATTAAACATTTCAAACAAAAGCATTTCAAAACCCCCGGTAGTATCCAGTGTCGTTGTAGAAATCCATATTTCTGCCTGCACTCACATGGCAACTCGTAATCCCTGAGACTCCCGGGGTGGCTTCGCCCTCTGCCCACGTCACTTCCTGTTGAGAAAGCCCCAGCCCTCCGAGACCCAATAAAATGCTGATGTCAAACTCAACTAGCCAATCAGCGTGTGCGCAACAAGCGAATCAAAGCCAACGCCTTCTTACCATATTATTATGCACACCGGCACCTTGGTGTGGATGCGTAGTGCACATCACGCCATTGAGAGAGGGGAGGGGGAGAAGAAGAAGTAGAAGTGTTTGAAATAACATTGTCCCACATATCACTTTGAAAATATACCCCCGCCGTTCTTTCTTTCAAAAACACTGTTTGACAATGAATAGAGGAGTATCTCAGCGAAGTAGGGCAATGGATACAATGACGGGGTCTGCATTCACGGAATATGAATTTTAGAATGCAAGATATATTGTGCTGAAGTGATTTGAATAGGCAATTCCTTAAAAGTCACCAATAGTGCGCCTAAGTTCCTCACTATTGATGTACTGTAATTATATACTGTATTTATATACTGTGATTTCTTCTGACTGGCCACAGAAGCGCATCTTCCTCAATTTGTGACCCGGACCGACGTTTATTTAACAGTCTTCACTTCACAGGGCTCTTCTGGAAACGACACATATTGTTGGGTTAAGAGTTTCTTTCTCTGCAAAGAAAGAGAGAAGAGAGCCGGGTGAGGGTGGTGGCCGTTGAGGGGAAAGAGAGGGGGCATGGTTCAAATGATGTTTTCACTCGATTGAATGGCAAGAGTTGGAGTATATATTATTGGGCTTTCATGCAGATAATACCGGTTGATGAAAGCACTGTATTGATGTGCGAAGGAGGGAAGAATGCCGACGGGCCACAGCCAGGGCGATAGGGAGGCTGTATTCTCTGATAACTTCATCGCAGCGTGGGGTCAGAACGCTAGTCGAGAGAGAGAGAGAGAGAGAGAGAACACGGAGAAAGGGGATTAGAAGCAAGCGCTGCAGTGTGGAACCTCAGCCCGGAGACCACCTGCTGAGTCACAGTGCCTTGGACTAAAGCTAATGTTTCTGATCAGTTCTTCTATTGTCTGTCTGCCTGCCTATCTCTGTCCTCTCTCTCCCTATTTCTCTCTGTCTTTCTCGCTCCCTTTCCCTCTCTGTCTCTCTCTTTCTTCTTCTCTCTCTCTATTTTCTCTCTCTCTCTCTTTCTCTCTCCCCCTCCCCACCCCTCTGTAAGAGAAGAGAGAGTTTCCTCCCCTTTCATGAGGAAGGATTAGCCGGTGGCCATTTATCTTATTCTACCCCTTTTCAGCAATGCCAAGGAAGAATCCATTTTCCTATCGGTTGCCGAAAGAGAGTGATATGTACAAAGAGCATGAACTATGCGATTGTAGATGTCCCAGTTCTTCCTCCCTTTTTTTCACAAGAGAGGAACTTCAAGTGAAAATAAAACTTTTAAAAAGAGAAGAAGAAAAAAGTCATTAAAAGATAGTTATCTACAGGTCAAATCTTGAAAAAGCCACATTTCTTTCTCTTGTGAATTGGAACTAATGGTTTGTCAGGGGAGGAAGAGGGTTAACCGCCCTCTGTGAGTCTATCTGACTAAGGCCTTTTCTCCATCTGGGGGACAGAGAGGATCTGAAAAGCACCTATTTTTTTACTGTCCCCGCAGGGGGGAGCTTTTGGGAGCTGAAGATGACTATCAAATGGCTGAGTCGTTTACGTTTACAATGTCGTCACGTTACAATATTTGGCTCGGCACAAGAAAGCATGGAAGTCGGCTAACAGCTTTTAGTAAAACATCTCTATCTCGATTTTTTTTTAGCCTCAGTTTGAGTTAGTCACTCATAGTATTAACACAATATACAGTATATATATATATACAATTATGTCATACCGTACAAAGCTATTATTGACCTAAATAGGAGGTTGATACTCCTTAAACGAGGCTATGGATATTGGGCATGTTAAACAGCTGGAGGTTGGGTCTCGTAACCTGTCAAAACGTTATTGTATCACCGAAGCTTTATTAAAAGATCACATTGGGGAGGCAGCCAAACAGTGAGCAGACACTCCCTTGTGTAGCCTATAGGACTTGTGATATACACCACTGTAGATGCATCGGTATTGCATGTTTCATGGGAGCCAGGAGGTCAGGTCCTTTGATGGAAGGGAGTCAGGTTCAGTCATTTCCTCTAGCATGTCCTGCTCCATACATAACAGTGGTGATAAATGACTACAGGACTGCGAGCTAGAGGAGACCGTAGAAGGACACCCGCCACCGTACACCACGCAGGTGTCCAACCAGGTCTGGTTCCACTTTACCCAGCATGCAGGGGGAGACGCCAATACCTTTTAGGCTATACGCTCGCACGACATTGGTAATGTGCGGCGGGGGCGCCTCCCTATCCCTGGAGAGAATGAGATTTGGAGAGATTTTGGGAGAGTTGCCATCAAATTCAGCAGGTCAAGAATGATATCTCCAAGATGTTTAGTGCAGTAAGTCGTGGTTCAATATGCTAGTTTGGGTTGTGTATTGATTGTTGCGTCTCACAAGAGTTCTGTTTTCTCTTTATGCATTAAACTCTTTGTCTTGCCTTTTTCCAGTAGAATGTAAGAAAACTGTGGCTCCTTGATGGATTCACCCTCCAAACACGTTAACACTAACATTTCAGTTTGCTTGGGTTTTATTTGAGGCCTTGTTGTCATACTCTCTGTAGCGTTTCACGTGTTTCGCTGAGCCTTGTCTGCAGTCAGCGGAGGACATTCTCTCCAACCAGGAGAAGGACTTAATTGGCCTGTCGGTCTTTTGATTAGCGCGGACAATGTTTTTCAAACCTCCTCATATTAATGTGTCCCTCTCCCCTCCGCTAGAGACTGGTCAGAGAGGCTTGCTGAGCCCTCCTGCCAACTCTAAATAGCGTGTTCCTGGAAAGAGCTCCACATGGGCAATTAGACAATTGCATCACTGCAGATTCAGACAGATGTCTCATAATATGTCTGAGATGTAATCATTCTTCACCTAATGCGTTTAGAGAAGAAAAATGATCTCGAATGCACACAATGTAGATGTCTTTGTGGTAGTGTGGTATGTCTCTCAAACGCACAACGGATACTACCACTAAGATTATTAATACATTCATAGTAAGAATTAAACAATAATACTTGTACGCATTTGTACAATTCTGTGGTTTGCTACAGTATATCCCTGTCTGTCTTTTCAGATAAATGCATGTACTT
Organism: Oncorhynchus keta; assembly: GCF_023373465.1. Lineage (NCBI taxonomy): Eukaryota > Metazoa > Chordata > Actinopteri > Salmoniformes > Salmonidae > Oncorhynchus > Oncorhynchus keta. Next base: position 48,922,693 of record NC_068449.1, on the reverse strand, counting down.
GAAGGGATTACAACAGTCTTTCACTTTTTCTTTCTGCCTGTCTGACTGCAGACAGGATTAGTTGTAAAATAAAAATGCTAAGACATATTTTTCACTGCTCTTAGCATAGATTATTCGTCACCGTTGAACTCTTTGTTAATCCGTCCCCAAGCAACAATGTCTTGTCCAATAACTGGGAGCATTATTGCAGAGAGCAGAGAAGATACCTGACCATTTAGCCTGGAGTTAAACTAAAGTGAACTGTGTCCTCTTCCTACAAAAACCAGGCTCAGAATGGAGACGGAGGCTAGGAAGGGATCCACACACTATTGTTCTAAGATGGCCGACTGCCCCCCGCTGCTCAGGGCTCCCAGCCTCCCAGAAGTAGGATTTTGGTCATGATTGATTGTTTACCTCTTTAAATGCGTTGTTGGATGCTAAGGCCAAACTATTATAGTGAAGCTGGGAGGATAGAGGAGAGAACAGGGTTGGAATTGTTCCCTGGCGCCAGTGGTAAAGCCCGTTGACATTGTCATCGACTGGCCACACAAACACCCCCTTGAGACACCATTGTTATGGAGGGGGGGGGGGCAGTGGGCAGCCACACTGTAGACTATTCTCTATTATTGTGACAGGTAATGTGATACAACTGTATGATGGTTTTAATAATGATAATTATGTCTTCCCAGCATATAGGCTTTCTATGGTACATATCCCTTCCCTGTCGTTTCTTGTGCTTGTGTAGGTCATCAGGATGTTGAAATGGCCAAGGCTATCTGATTATTGGGGTTGCTTACTTATTAATGAACCATAATGACTTAAGTTACTCAATTGTAATATTTGGTCATTAGAATTCGGCTGTTTGAAAGTCCAACACTGATGATCCCACACACTGTCTCAAGCCACCACAAATATTACAGTCGTATATATTTTCTATTGATAACCATGAATTTGAAAGATGAGCCATTTCAATGTCCAGTTGTCCATTCTTTAGAAAATCCACAGACATATCATGTCATTTCATCATCGTAGACTCAATTTTCCCAAGCCCGCCAGTGACCAGCCTAATATTTAGTCTGAATCCATCTGAACAGTATGAATAGAGATACATACTCATGAATATGTATCCATGTTTTTGAATCACTTTCAGACTGATCAACTCCATATTGACCGCAGAAAGGTCACGATTCATAATAATATATGGCATTTAGCGTATGATTTCATTCAAAGCGACCTACAACAGTGAGTGCGCACCATTTTGTGTGCTGGTGACCCAAGCGGGAATCAAACCCACGGTCCTGGTGTTGCTAGCACGCCAGGCTCTTACCGACTGAACCACACAGGACCATTCATAGGCTGGGCTGAATGAAAACTGCATAATTGAATTATCTTTCTTGATTTTCCTTTATGCTTCTTTTAATCCCAGTTAGTGGTCCCAAAAGTGGCCTAATCTTTGTGATTGGGACTGACAGAGTTATGGAAATGGATGAGAACTGTTTGAAAGGTGACCTTTTAGAGCGGGACTCCCAGGACCCGCGGTCACAATACAGCTGCCTCAGCTCTTTAGTTCCTGTCTCCGTGTGTCACGTCAAAATATCTCCCCCTCATCAAGAAAAAATAAAAACTACCCCCCCCCCTATCCCCCAAAAGCATTCTCAGGGAAATATCAACCATTATCACACCTGAGGTCCCTCTGTTCTGATAGCTAGTGCTACATGCTAATCACACCCTCCCTTTCTAATGCTAATGCTAACTAAGACCCAGAAGCCTTATAGTGTGTATTGGTTCCACATGTTAAGGCCAATCAGACCAAGAGATTACTTCATTACTCAAAACGCCTCGGCCGATTACCCTATGGATGCTAATGTTGCATACACACGTCATTATACACGTTAAAGTGGTTTATATCCAGAAGGTGTTGAAATATATATGGACTGTAATACTGGGCTGGCCGTGACTAGCAAGTCTCAGTGATGTTATTGAGACACTCAGAGGTGAGTGGGGAGCGCGCGCGTGTGTGTCTGTGTGTGTGCGTGCGCGTGTCTGTGTGTGTGTGTGTGTCTGTGTGTGTGCGTGTGTGTATGTGTGTATGTATGTATGTGTGTGTGTGTGTGTGCGTGTATGTGTGTGTATATGTGTGTGTGTGTGTGTGTGTGTGTGTGTGTGTGTGTGTGTGTGTGAGAGCGAGGGAGCCGAGGTAGAGTAATACAGTTATGCTGCCAGTGTTGTTTTAATGTGGACATTACTATGGGAGAAGGCAGGCGAACTCATGTTATAAACCCCAGATCCAGCCGAGACATATCGCAGGGAACTGCAAACTGCAAATGGTCCCTTTCAGAGTTTCTCATCGCTTGTTCCGTTCTGTAAAAACGCTTTGTAAGCAGGCTTCATTTCAGAGTCCCTCCATCCATACATTTGATACGTTTTGGGAAAAGCAAAACAGTGCCGTCGCCCCCGTAGCAAACTGTCTTGGATTTTTTTTTTTATATCTCATGAAATATGCATTTAGTACTCCGAGTTTGATGGTGTCAGGGAGAGGAAGGCGTGGTGAACTTGCAGTGTTTCAAGAAGATAGGCGTGTGGTTTTAACACAGGAAAAGCACTTGCACATCTGAAGATAGGCCCATCTGCACTTTCACTCTCTCCTCTCTTTCCAAGGCGTTTTCTGAAATGTATTTATCGCGTATCGAATAAACGGCACCAGCATTGACCGCAACAAGCGTCTAAACTTTCAGAAAGCAGTGTATAGGCCGGGATAGATGTACCCGTGCCAGGCTCTGGCCATGAACTAGTCAGGTCCCAATGGACGCCTCTAAATACTGTAGATGTACTGCAGTCAATTTGCGTGCTTCCTAAATAGCACCCTATTCCCTATCTTGTGCACTACTTTTGACTAGAGCCCTATGGACCCTGGTGAAAAGTAGTGCACTGTATTGGTCCTTCGATAAATAAAGGGGCCAATGTCTGACATCTGGGTCAACATTTCCAAATGGTTTGATATACATTTCATATTGAGGGAACAGGGTGAAATTTAGGACACTGTCTGTGTTTACTTCAGTGCCATCAAAACCTTTTAAAGGGGCAATACAGTTGTGTCTTGGCTTCTTCTTCTGAGGGGTAACTTGGCTCCGAAAGCGTTCAACTCTCTGACCTCTCACAGTAATGTGACAAGCAAGGCCAGTTAGCATGTGTGACTCTGTGAAATAGCTGGCCTGTGACAGCACATGTGAATCATGACCAGGAATGTCATGTAAACGAGGAGAGGAAAAATAACCTGATTTTGAAAGACGCCCTCTGTCATGAGATAGCATCGCGTTGGTCTCACTCACATGCGCCTGGACTGAGCTAGAGGGGTCAAGGGTCTGTGGGAGCAGAGCTGTATGCTTTACAGAGTCTAGAGTCTATGACAATAACAGGTAAAAACCCTCTGGCTAGCCAGCCATATTCACCAGCCACTGAACACAGTCAGGGCTTTTAGTCAGTAAGTGGATCTGATCTGTGTATGGTTGTGTGTGTTTAGTCTCACTATAAGCACTCTCTCTCTGTGTGTGTGTGTGTGTGTGTGTTTGTGTGCATGTGTGCGTGTGTGTGTAGCCCCACCATAGGGACACAGCTTAAGACTCAACCTGGAGCATTAGCAAGAGAAAACAGGCGTAGTGTTTCCCTCCCCAAACCACAGATGAATGACATCACCTCGAGCGCATACCTGCAATTGATTAAACTGCTGTTAAGCGGTGTTCTAAAGTGACTCCAGCTATCTGTTTTCATGCAGCCAAGGACCGTACGATTTGAATTATTACTCGTTTTTGATACGTCGGACTCAGGCCAATAGTCTTTAATGGAATTCTGTTCTTTTATCGTCTGTTACTATACTACAACATTCTGGTGTTTGTGTTCTGGATTTTCTGAACATAATATGCCCAAAGTGTACAATAACACGTTTTTTTACCACTCACTGTTCTTATTTGACACACTTATTTGAGAAAGAGACCCTCACTAAGGGGAAAATGAAACAGAAACTTCATACATTGCCTTTTAAAGGAATGAAATGTGGTGTTTCCTGGCTTGGTAGGTAGACATGCACACACACACACACACACCACACACACACACACACACACACACACACACACACACACACACACACACACACACACACACACACACACAGGGCCCCACTAGGTGGTCCTGGAGGAGGCCTGTTGGCTCCTAAGTATCACTGACATGTGTTATTATTACCCAATAACATCATTATTCCTGGAGGAAAGAAGGAGAAATGTTCCCATTACGTTGCAATGTGGTCTTAATCATTTGATTTAATTTAATACCTGTTACTGTATTACAGATGACTAAAAGGTTCGCTGGGAGTTGAGTTGAGAGCTGGGCGTGGAGGGTTGAGAGCTGGGCGTGGAGAGTTGAGAGCTGGGCGTGGAGAGTTGAGAGCTGGGCGTGGAGGGTTGAGAGCTGGGCGTGGAGAATTGAGAGCTGGGCGTGGAGAGTTGAGAGCTGGGCGTTGAGAGTTGAGAGCTGGGCGTTGAGAGTTGAGAGCTGGGCGTGGAGAGTTGAGAGCTGGGCGTGGAGAGTTGAGAGCTGGGCGTGGAGAGTTGAGAGCTGGGCGTTGAGAGTTGAGAGCTGGGCATTGAGAGTTGAGAGCTGGGCGTGGAGGTTGAGAGCTGGGCGTTGAGAGTTGAGAGCTGGGCGTTGAGAGTTGAGTGCTGGGCGTGGAGAGTTGAGAGCTGGGCGTGGAGAGTTGAGAGCTGGGCGTGGAGAGTTGAGAGCTGGGCGTGGAGAGTTGAGAGCTGGGCGTGGAGAGTTGAGAGCTGGGCGTGGAGAGTTGAGAGCTGGGCGTGGAGAGCTGGGCGTGGAGGGTTGAGAGCTGGGCGTGGAGAGTTGAGAGCTGGGCGTGGAGAGTTGAGAGCTGGGCGTGGAGAGTTGAGAGCTGGGCGTGGAGAGTTGAGAGCTGGGCGTGGAGAGTTGAGAGCTGGGCGTGGAGAGTTGAGAGCTGGGCGTTGAGAGTTGAGAGCTGGGCGTGGAGAGTTGAGAGCTGGGCGTGGAGAGTTGAGAGCTGGGCGTGGAGAGTTGAGAGCTGGGCGTGGAGAGTTGAGAGCTGGGCGTGGAGAGTTGAGAGCTGGGCGTGGAGAGTTGAGAGCTGGGCGTGGAGAGTTGATAGCTGGGCGTTGAGAGTTGAGAGCTGGGCGTTGAGAGTTGAGAGCTGGGCGTTGAGAGTTGCGAGACAATTGACAAGATTCAAAGTTTGTTTTTGGCTTCTTGAAGGAATTGATTCGTTTAGGTACCAGATCTGTTTGTGCGATTATTCCACCCCTTCTTGTATGCCAGGCAAGAGTGGCAAGGAGTGGAATAATAGCACAAACCGATCTGGGACCAGGCTATACATTTAACAGATTCTCTTACCACACACTATTCCTTTTTGCCTTGAATAACTTTACAGAGCAGTGTTTCATTACAGTCTTTCTGCTCAGCGGTTCATCATGTGTGAAGATGTTCAGCAACACTTTGGTTTCAGAGGCTCACTGGCCATGCAGTTCTAAACACTGCTTAGTTATATCACTTTGGTTTCAGAGGCTCAGTGGCCATGCAGTTCTAAACACTGCTTAGTTATATCACTTTGGTTTCAGAGGTTCACTGGCCATGCAGTTCTAAACACTGCTTAGTTATATCACTTTGGTTTCAGAGGTTCACTGGCCATGCAGTTCTAAACACTGCTTAGTTATATCACTTTGGTTTCAGAGGTTCACTGGCCATGCAGTTCTAAACACTGCTTAGTTTTATGACTTTGGTTTCAGAGGCTCAGTGGCCATGCAGTTCTAAACACTGCTTAGTTATATCACTTTGGTTTCAGAGGCTCAGTGGCCATGCAGTTCTAAACACTGCTTAGTTATATCACTTTGGTTTCAGAGGCTCACTGGCCATGCAGTTCTAAACACTGCTTAGTTACAGTTTCCGGCGCCGACAGAGATGGCCGCCTCGCTTCGCGTTCCTAGGAAACGATGCACTTTTCTTTTTTTTTTACGTGTTATTTCTTACATTAGTACCCCAGGTCATCTTAGGTTTCATTACATACAGTCGAGAAGAACTACTGAACATAAGAGCAGCGTCAACTCACCATCAGTACGACCAAGAATATGACTTTCGCGAAGCGGATCCTGTGTTCTGCCTTTCACCCAGGACAACGGAATGGATCCCAGCCGGGCGACCCAAAAAAACGACTTCGTAAAAGGGGGAAACTGAGCGGTCTTCTGGTCAGACTCCGGAGACGGGCACATCGTGCACCACTCCCTAGCATTCTTCTCGCCAATGACCAGTCTCTTGACAACAAGGTTGTTAAAATCCGAGCAAGGGTAGCATTCCAGAGGGACAACAGAGACTGTAACGTTCTTTGCTTCACGGAAACATGGCTCACTGGAGAGACGCTATCGGAATCGGTGCAGCCAGCTGGTTTCTCCGCGCATCGCGCCGACAGAAACAAACATCTTTCTGGTAAGAAGAGGGGCGGGGGCGTATGCTTCATGGTTAACGTGACGTGGTGTGATCATAACAACATACACTCAAGTCCTTCTGTTCACCTGATTTAGAATTCCTCACAATCAAATGTCGACCGCATTATCTACCAAGAGAATTCTCTTCGATTATAATCACAGCCATATATATTCCCCCCCAAGCAGACACATCGATGGCTCTGAACGAACTTTATTTGACTCTTTGCAAACTGGAATAAATTTATGCGGAGGGTGCATTCATTGTAGTTGGGGATTTTAACAAGGCTAATCTGAAAACAAGACTCCCTAAATTTTATCAGCATATCGATTGCGCAACCAGGGCTGGAAAAACCTTGGATCACTGCTATTCTAACTTCCGCGACGCATATAAGGCCTTGCCCCGCCCTCCTTTCGGAAAAGCTGACCACGACTCCATTTTGTTGATCCCTGCCTACAGACAGAAACTAAAACAAGAAGCTCCCGCGCTGAGGTCTGTTCAACGCTGGTCCGACCAATCTGATTCCACACTCCAAGACTGCTTCCATCACGTGGACTGGGATATGTTTCGTATTGCGTCAGACAACAACATTGACGAATACACTGATTCGGTGAGCGAGTTTATTGGAACGTGCGTTGAAGATGTCGTTCCCATAGCAACGATTAAAACATTCCCAAACCAGAAACCATGGATTGATGGCAGCATTCGCGTGAAACTGAAAGCCCGAACCACTGCTTTTAATCAGGGCAAGGTGACCGGAAACATGACCAAATACAAACAGTGTAGCTATTCCCTCCAAGGCAATCAAACAAGCTAAGTGTCAGTATAGAGACAAAGTAGAATCTCAATTCAACGGCTCAGACACAAGAGGTATGTGGCAGGGTCTACAGTCAATCACGGATTACAAAAAGAAAACCAGCCCAGTCACGGACCAGGATGTCTTGCTCCCAGGCAGACTAACTTTTTTGCCCGCTTTGAGGAAAATACAGTGCCACTGACATGGCCTGCAACTAAAACATGCGGACTCTCCTTCACTACAGCCGACGTGAGGAAAACATTTAAACGTGTCAACCCTCGCAAGGCTGCAGGCCCAGACGGCATCCCCAGCCGCGCCCTCAGAGCATGCGCAGACCAGCTGGCTGGTGTGTTTACGGACATATTCAATCAATCCCTATCCTAGTCTGTTGTTCCCACATGCTTCAAGAGGGCCACCATTGTTCCTGTTCCCAAGAAAGCCAAGGTAACTGAGCTAAACGACTACCGCCCCGCCCCGTAGCACTCACTTCCGTCATCATGAAGTGCTTTGAGAGACTAGTCAAGGACCATATCACCTCCACCCTACCTGACACCCTAGACCCACTCCAATTTGCTTACCGCCCAAATAGGTCCACAGACGATGCAATCTCAACCACACTGCACACTGCCCTAACCCATCTGGACAAGAGGAATACCTATGTGAGAATGCTGTTCATCGACTACAGCTCGGCATTTAACACCATAGTGCCCTCCAAGCTCGTCATCAAGCTCGAGACCCAGGGTCTCGACCCCGCCCTGTGCAACTGTGTACTGGACTTCCTGACGGGCAGCCCCCAGGTGTTGAGGGTAGGCAACAACATTTCCACCCCGCTGATCCTCAACACTGGGGCCCCACAAGGGTGCGTTCTGAGCCCTCTCCTGTACTCCCTGTTCACCCACAACTGCGTGGCCACGCACGCCTCCAACTCAATCATCAAGTTTGCGGACGACACAACAGTGGTAGGCTTGATTACCAACAACGACGAGACGGCCTACAGGGAGGAGGTGAGGGCCCTCGGAGTGTGGTGTCAGGAAAATAACCTCACACTCAACGTCAACAAAACTAAGGAGATGATTGTGGACTTCAGGAAACAGCAGAGGGAACACCCCCCTATCCACATTGATGGAACAGTAGTGGAGAGGGAAGTAAGTTTTAAGTTCCTCGGCGTACACATCACAGACAAACTGAATTGGTCCACCCACACAGACAGCATCGTGAAGAAGGCGCAGCAACGCCTCTTCAACCTCAGGAGGCTGAAGAAATTTGGCTTGTCACCAAAAGCGCTCATAAACTTCTACAGATGCACAATCGAGAGCATCCTGTCGGGCTGTATCACCGCCTGGTACGGCAACTGCTCCGTCCACAACCGTAAGGCTCTCCAGAGGGTAGTGAGGTCTGCACAACGCATCACCGGGGGCAAACTACCTGCCCTCCAGGACACCTACACCACCCGATGTCACAGGAAGGCCATAAAGATCATCAAGGACAACAACCACCCGAGCCACTGCCTGTTCACCCCGCTATCATCCAGAAGGCGAGGTCAGAGCTGGGACCGAGAGACTGAAAAACAGCCTCTATCTCAAGGCCATCAGACTGTTAAACAGCCACCACTAACATTGAGTGGCTGCTGCCAACATACTGACTCAACTCCAATCACTTTAATAATGGGAATTTATGGGAAATTATGAAAAATATATCACTAGCCACTTTAAACAATGCTACCTAATATAATGTTTACATACCCTACATTATTCATCTCATATGTATATGTATGTACTGTACTCTATATCATCTACTGCATCTTTATGTAATACATGTTCACTAGCCACTTGAACTATGCCACTTTGTTTACATACTCATCTCATATGTATATACTGCACTCAATACCATCTACTGTATCTTGCCTATGCCGCTCTGTACCATCACTCACTCATATATCTTTATGTACATATTCTTATCCCCTTACACTTGTGTCTATAAGGTAGTAGTTTTGGAATTGTTAGCTAGATTACTTGTTGGTTATTACTGCATTGTTGGAACTAGAAGCACAAGCATTTCGCTACACTCGCATTAACATCTGCTAACCATGTGTATGTGACAAATAACATTTGATTTGATTTGATTTTGATTTGTTAAATCATTTTGGTTTCAGAGGCTCACTGGCCATGCAGTTCTTAACACTGCTTAGTTAAATCACTTTGGTTTCAGAGGCTCAGTGGCCATGCAGTTCTAAACACTGCTTAGTTATATCACTTTGGTTTCAAGCTATAGTCTGGGATTGGTTTGGATCTGTTTTTGGATATGTAAATTAAGGGCATATAGCTGTTTATTCTTGGAGAATACAACTTAGTTCAGAATTTGCTATTTTATGAATGTGAGAGTGGTTACATCAAGCCCTAGTCCATCAGCTGTTTACCAAACTAAGTGTCAGCTTATTTCTTTATTTTATCACCGACTGCCCCTTTAAGCAGCTGTCCGTCTATGCTGTTCTCAACACTCCTTAGTTACTGTCGTTATGTAGAGAAGCACATCGGGCACATAATGTTTCCGGGATGTTTCCAGGAGAGATACAGACTATCTCTGTCATCACCACTTTGAAGAGGATGGATGGAAGCCCAGGCCATTTAGCACAATCAACATAGCCTCTCTTGGTGTATCGTTTTTCCAAGCACATACTTTACACAGAGGCCTACTGAGAACTCACATTATACTCTCATTACTCTCAATTATACTGCAGTACAGCGTAGACTGATTCAAATGAGATGTTTTCCAAGGATGAAAACGGTGACGCAAAATATTGATCAAACATATAATTGTCATGCCTGCTGTGTGTGTGTGTGTGTGTGTGTGTGTGTGTGTGTGTGTGTGTGTGTGTGTGTGTGTGTGTGTGTGTGTGTGTGTGTGTGTGTGTGTGTGTGTGTGTGTGTGTGTGTGTGTGTGTGTGTGTGTGTGTGTGTGTGTGTCTTTGTGTGTGTCTTTGTGTGTGTGTCTTTGTGTGTGTGCGTCCTTCTTCAGTTGAGGGAAGAGGGCAACAGAGGATGAGGGGATGAGCGTACAGTATGATAGGAGAAGGGGAGTGTTTCCTTAGTTCATTTCCTGTGTTTAGTCTGGCTGGGCGCTCAGCACATCCCCACATCCCAGGCAGCAGAAGCACGCTTTCATTTCCTCCATCCCAAGCATCCCTCCTTCCAACCCTCCCTTCATCCTGAAGAATGAATTACATTTGCAGGACTCTTTTTAAAAAATCTGCTGAGGTGTGTGTGTGCGTGTGCGTGTGCGTGTGCGTGTGCGTGTGTGTGTGTGTGTGTGTGTGTGCGTGGCGTGTAACAAATGTTACAATCTCAAAGTCTACAGCTGTGAATAAGTAAATCCCCTATACATTATACAGTACATGTAAAGCTTGAATCCACTTGTTTAACCCATACCGCTCCATCAGTCTCTTTCTATGGAGGCTGCCCTGGGTGAAGGAGGTAATCCTGGTATCCTGGGTAAAGTCAAGGAGGTAATCCTGGTATCCTGGGTAAAGTCAAGGAGGTAATCCTGGTGTCCTGGGTAAAGTCAAGGAGGTGATCCTGGTATCCTGGGTATAGTCAAGGAGGTGATCCTGGTATCCTGGGTAAAGTCAAGGAGGTAATCCTGGTATCCTGGGTAAAGTCAAGGAGGTGATCCTGGTATCCTGGGTAAAGTCAAGGAGGTGATCCTGGTATCCTGGGTAAAGTCAAGGAGGTGATCCTGGTATCCTGGGTAAAGTCAAGAAGGAGATCCTGGTATCCTGGGTAAAGTCAAGGAGGTGATCCTGGTATCCTGGGTAAAGTCAAGGAGGTAATCCTGGTATCCTGGGTAAAGTCAAGAAGGAGATCCTGGTATCCTGGGTAAAGTCAAGGAGGAGATAAAGGAGGTAAAGGAAATCAACACTGGAAGACTTAACTAAGACATAGTGGTGGAAAAAAAGGAATAGAACTAAAATAGAAGAACTGTCTCCCATCATACTGAGGTCACAGAGTAGGACAGAGGAGCTGACGTGTCTCATCTCCCATCAATAATTGTCTAAAGACAAGAGGGAGGATCACAGTAACCTAGACGGTAAACTAGAGAGAATAGAAGAGAATGGGGGAGGGAGGGAGGGAGGGAGGGAGGGAGGGAGGGAGAAAGGGAGAGAGGGGGAGGTACAGTATTAATCATTGGGCCTTGTTCCCTCACCTCCCTCCCTATAAATGGCACACAGCTAGAGACTCTCTCGCACCAAGCAGGACATGTCTGGAGAGATGAGGTCAGGCCTGAAATATATGGTGGCCTATTGTTGAAGTGATGGAGCTAGAGGGAAATAAAGTGAAGGAATTCATCACCTAGTATGCCAAAGCACACCTAGTATCAATGCTTATAATGTCCTACAGTAAACCAACAGTACAGCCCACCTAGTATCAATGCTTATAATGTCCTACAGTAAACCAGCAGTACAGCCCACCTAGTATCAATGCTTATAATGTCCTACAGTAAACCAGCAGTACAGCCCACCTAGTATCAATGCTTATAATGTCCTACAGTAAACCAACAGTACAGCCCACCTAGTATCAATGCTTATAATGTCCTACAGTAAACCAGCAGTACAGCCCACCTAGTATCAATGCTTATAATGTCCTACAGTAAACCAACAGTACAGCCCACCTAGTATCAATGCTTATAATGTCCTACAGTAAACCAACAGTACAGCCCACCTAGTATCAATGCTTATAATGTCCTACAGTAAACCAACAGTACAGCCCACCTAGTATCAATGCTTATAATGTCCTACAGTAAACCAACAGTACAGCCCACCTAGTATCAATGCTTATAATGTCCTACAGTAAACCAACAGTACAGCCCACCTAGTATCAATGCTTATAATGTCCTACAGTAAACCAACAGTACAGCCCACCTAGTATCAATGCTTATAATGTCCTACAGTAAACCAACAGTACAGCCCACCTAGTATCAATGCTTATAATGTCCTACAGTAAACCAACAGTACAGCCCACCTAGTATCAATGCTTATAATGTCCTACAGTAAACCAACAGTACAGCCCACCTAGTATCAATGCTTATAATGTCCTACAGTAAACCAACAGTACAGCCCACCTAGTATCAATGCTTATAATGTCCTACAGTAAACCAACAGTACAGCCCACCTAGTATCAATGCTTATAATGTCCTACAGTAAACCAACAGTACAGCCCACCTAGTATCAATGCTTATAATGTCCTACAGTAAACCAACAGTACAGCCCACCTAGTATCAATGCTTATAATGTCCTACAGTAAACCAACAGTACAGCCCACCTAGTATCAATGCTTATAATGTCCTACAGTAAACCAACAGTACAGCCCACCTAGTATCAATGCTTATAATGTCCTACAGTAAACCAACAGTACAGCCCACCTAGTATCAATGCTTATAATGTCCTACAGTAAACCAACAGTACAGCCCACCTAGTATCAATGCTTATAATGTCCTACAGTAAACCAACAGTACAGCCCACCTAGTATCAATGCTTATAATGTCCTACAGTAAACCAACAGTACAGCCCACCTAGTATCAATGCTTATAATGTCCTACAGTAAACCAACAGTACAGCCCACCTAGTATCAATGCTTATAATGTCCTACAGTAAACCAACAGTACAGCCCACCTAGTATCAATGCTTATAATGTCCTACAGTAAACCAACAGTACAGCCCACCTAGTATCAATGCTTATAATGTCCTACAGTAAACCAACAGTACAGCCCACCTAGTATCAATGCTTATAATGTCCTACAGTAAACCAACAGTACAGCCCACCTAGTATCAATGCTTATAATGTCCTACAGTAAACCAACAGTACAGCCCACCTAGTATCAATGCTTATAATGTCCTACAGTAAACCAACAGTACAGCCCACCTAGTATCAATGCTTATAATGTCCTACAGTAAACCAACAGTACAGCCCACCTAGTATCAATGCTTATAATGTCCTACAGTAAACCAGCAGTACAGCCCACCTAGTATCAATGCTTATAATGTCCTACAGTAAACCAACAGTACAGCCCACCTAGTATCAATGCTTATAATGTCCTACAGTAAACCAACAGTACAGCCCACCTAGTATCAATGCTTATAATGTCCTACAGTAAACCAACAGTACAGCCCACCTAGTATCAATGCTTATAATGTCCTACAGTAAACCAACAGTACAGCCCACCTAGTATCAATGCTTATAATGTCCTACAGTAAACCAACAGTACAGCCCACCTAGTATCAATGCTTATAATGTCCTACAGTAAACCAACAGTACAGCCCACCTAGTATCAATGCTTATAATGTCCTACAGTAAACCAACAGTACAGCCCACCTAGTATCAATGCTTATAATGTCCTACAGTAAACCAGCAGTACAGCCTACCTAGTATCAATGTCCTACAGTAAACCAACAGTACAGCCCACCTAGTATCAATGCTTATAATGTCCTACAGTAAACCAGCAGTACAGCCTACCTAGTATCAATGTCCTACAGTAAACCAACAGTACAGCCCACCTAGTATCAATGCTTATAATGTCCTACAGTAAACCAACAGTACAGCCTACCTAGTATCAATGCTTATAATGTCCTACAGTAAACCAACAGTACAGCCCACCTAGTATCAATGCTTATAATGTCCTACAGTAAACCAGCAGTACAGCCCACCTAGTATCAATGTCCTACAGTAAACCAGCAGTACAGCCCACCTAGTATCAATGCTTATAATGTCCTACAGTAAACCAACAGTACAGTACAGCCCACCTAGTATCAATGCTTATAATGTCCTACAGTAAACCAACAGTACAGCCCACCTAGTATCAATGCTTATAATGTCCTACAGTAAACCAGCAGTACAGCCCACCTAGTATCAATGCTTATAATGTCCTACAGTAAACCAACAGTACAGCCCACCTAGTATCAATGCTTATAATGTCCTACAGTAAACCAACAGTACAGCCCACCTAGTATCAATGCTTATAATGTCCTACAGTAAACCAACAGTACAGCCTACCTAGTATCAATGCTTATAATGTCCTACAGTAAACCAACAGTACAGCCCACCTAGTATCAATGCTTATAATGTCCTACAGTAAACCAACAGTACAGCCCACCTAGTATCAATGCTTATAATGTCCTACAGTAAACCAACAGTACAGCCCACCTAGTATCAATGCTTATAATGTCCTACAGTAAACCAGCAGTACAGCCCACCTAGTATCAATGCTTATAATGTCCTACAGTAAACCAACAGTACAGCCCACCTAGTATCAATGCTTATAATGTCCTACAGTAAACCAACAGTACAGCCCACCTAGTATCAATGCTTATAATGTCCTACAGTAAACCAACAGTACAGCCCACCTAGTATCAATGCTTATAATGTCCTACAGTAAACCAACAGTACAGCCCACCTAGTATCAATGCTTATAATGTCCTACAGTAAACCAACAGTACAGCCCACCTAGTATCAATGTCCTACAGTAAACCAACAGTACAGCCCACCTAGTATCAATGTCCTACAGTAAACCAACAGTACAGCCCACCTAGTATCAATGTCCTACAGTAAACCAACAGTACAGCCCACCTAGTATCAATGCTTATAATGTCCTACAGTAAACCAACAGTACAGCCCACCTAGTATCAATGTATATAATGTCCTACAGTAAACCAACAGTACAGCCCACCTAGTATCAATGTCCTACAGTAAACCAACAGTACATCCCACCTAGTATCAATGTATATAATGTCCTACAGTAAACCAACAGTACAGCCCACCTAGTATCAATGCATATAATGTCCTACAGTAAACCAACAGTACAGCCTACCTAGTATCAATGCTTATAATGTCCTACAGTAAACCAACAGTACAGCCCACCTAGTATCAATGCTTATAATGTCCTACAGTAAACCAACAGTACAGCCCACCTAGTATCAATGCTTATAATGTCCTACAGTAAACCAACAGTACTGCCCACCTAGTATCAATGCTTATAATGTCCTACAGTAAACCAACAGTACAGCCCACCTAGTATCAATGCTTATAATGTCCTACAGTAAACCAACAGTACAGCCCACCTAGTATCAATGCTTATAATGTCCTACAGTAAACCAGCAGTACAGCCCACCTAGTATCAATGTGTATAATGTCCTACAGTAAACCAACAGTACAGCCCACCTAGTATCAATGTGTATAATGTCCTACAGTAAACCAACAATACAGCCCACCTAGTATCAATGCTTATAATGTCCTACAGTAAACCAGCAGTACAGCCCACCTAGTATCAATGCTTATAATGTCCTACAGTAAACCAACAGTACAGCCCACCTAGTATCAATGCTTATAATGTCCTACAGTAAACCAACAGTACAGCCCACCTAGTATCAATGCTTATAATGTCCTACAGTAAACCAACAGTACAGCCCACCTAGTATCAATGTATATAATGTCCTACAGTAAACCAACAGTACAGCCCACCTAGTATCAATGCTTATAATGTCCTACAGTAAACCAACAGTACAGCCCACCTAGTATCAATGCTTATAATGTCCTACAGTAAACCAACAGTACAGCCCACCTAGTATCAATGCTTATAATGTCCTACAGTAAACCAACAGTACAGCCCACCTAGTATCAATGCTTATAATGTCCTACAGTAAACCAACAGTACAGCCCACCTAGTATCAATGCTTATAATGTCCTACAGTAAACCAACAGTACAGCCTACCTAGTATCAATGCTTATAATGTCCTACAGTAAACCAACAGTACAGCCCACCTAGTATCAATGCTTATAATGTCCTACAGTAAACCAACAGTACAGCCCACCTAGTATCAATGCTTATAATGTCCTACAGTAAACCAACAGTACAGCCCACCTAGTATCAATGCTTATAATGTCCTACAGTAAACCAACAGTACAGCCCACCTAGTTAGTATCAATGCTTATAATGTCCTACAGTAAACCAACAGTACAGCCCACCTAGTATCAATGTTATAATGTCCTACAGTAAACCAACAGTACAGCCCACCTAGTATCAATGCTTATAATGTCCTACAGTAAACCAACAGTACAGCCTACCTAGTATCAATGTGTATAATGTCCTACAGTAAACCAACAGTACAGCCTACCTAGTATCAATGTGTATAATGTCTTACAGTAAACCAACAGTACAGCCCACCTAGTATCAATGCTTATAATGTCCTACAGTAAACCAACAATACAGCCCACCTAGTATCAATGCTTATAATGTCCTACAGTAAACCAACAGTACAGCCCACCTAGTATCAATGCTTATAATGTCCTACAGTAAACCAACAGTACAGCCCACCTAGTATCAATGCTTATAATGTCCTACAGTAAACCAACAGTACAGCCCACCTAGTATCAATGTGTATAATGTCCTACAGTAAACCAACAGTACAGCCCACCTAGTATCAATGCTTATAATGTCCTACAGTAAACCAACAGTACAGCCCACCTAGTATCAATGC
>NC_068449.1:48848400-48900900 GCF_023373465.1 Oncorhynchus keta | reverse complement strand
TGATACATACCACCCTCTGCGCTCACCAAAACAACGATGCATACCACCCTCTGCGCTCACCAAAACAACGATACATACCACCCTCTGCGCTCACCAAAACAACGATACATACCACCCACTGCGCTCACCAAAACAACGATACATACCACCCTCTGCGCTCACCAAAACAACGATACATACCACCCTCTGCGCTCACCAAAACAACGATACATACCACCCTCTGCGCTCACCAAAACAACGATACATACCACCCTCTGCGCTCACCAAAACAACGATACATACCACCCTCTGCGCTCACCAAAACAACGATACATACCACCCTCTGCGCTCACCAAAACAACGATACATACCACCCTCTGCGCTCACCAAAACAACGATACATACCACCCTCTGCGCTCACCAAAACAACGATACATACCACCCTCTGCGCTCACCAAAACAACGATGGGACACCACTGGACTCAAACTCACCACACTCAGAGCCAGAGCACGCTGCTTTAGACAGCTGCATCACAGCAGTCCACAATGCTCTTGTAAGCACGGAGAGACACTATATAAATGGAGACAGAGCATTTTAAAAAATGCTTTAGTTTTATGCTTTCCCCAAACCATAGCCCTAAACTTAACCACTCTGAATGCAAACCAGTTGTTTATATTTAAACCCTGTAACCACATGGAATTAATGGGTCAAAATCAAAAATCGACGTTAATCCAATTACGTCAAATCCCGAAGTGAAACTATGAGATCAGGTTGCAGCGGGATATAGATAGGGAGGGTTGAGGGTGAGGGAAAGAGAGCGAGGTGATGAAGATAGATGGACTGAAATAGGGAGCGTGTGTGTGTGTGTGTGTGTGAGAGAGAGAGAGAGAGAGAGAGAGAGAGAGAGAGAGAGAGAGAGAGAGAGAGAGAGAGAGAGAGAGAGAGAGAGAGAGAGAGAGAGAGAGAGAGAGAGAGAGAGAGAGAGAGAGAGAGAGAGAGAGAGAGAGAGAGAGAGAGAGAGAGAGAGAGAGAGAGAGAGAGAGAGAGAGAGAGAGAGAGAGAGGCTGTTGACATTGACTTGTCCTAACACTTCACCAGTCATGTGAAAGATGCTCCTGCAGGAGGGAAAGAGAGGAGGGGTTACAGAGCAGACTCACAGCTACAAATACACTGTCATTCTGTGTGTGTTCGTAACGGTATGTATATACTTAGGCTACTTATTTGAGTGCATCTGATCTACCTTTCTGAAAATACAGGCCGAGGTCTTTGCCCTGTGACCTATGGTCAGTAACTCCATTCTGGGCAGGAGGACAGGCAGGCGTGAAGCCGGGTCTCTGCCCCTGTCTGGGGCCCCAGAGGTCTTGTGCCAAGCTGTAGGCAGCTCTGCTCCATCCCTGGTTCTGGGCAGCCCCAGAGGCACAGCTTCTGGGATCAGCGATGGCACACGTGTCACTTCCACATGTCACTGTGTGTCTCTCTGTCCATCCACCCGTCTGTTCCTCAGTTTGACTTATCTCTTATTCTCTGGTGATGGGGAACAGGGAATACATCTCTTGGTTGGAAAATCAGAAATGTCCCCCCAGGTGTGTGTGTGTATGTGTTAATGTGTGGTAGTGAGGGAGGAACCAGGTGAGGGAGGGGGATAGAGAGATGAAGTGCTTTGATGATGTTGATGTGTCTTCTATCTCACAGTTGGTATGAATGATTTCTGTGTGATTGGACCGTATCTGAAACACCAGGGGTTCTTTATTCTACTTTCACACTTATGTATTTATCAATCTATCTCCTCTTTCAGCCAGAGCCCATCTATGTCTATTTACCGGCATTGCACAGCGCTTTTTTCTTGATTAGGCTGTTAAAATCAGTGGATGGACGTGTCCTTTTATTCTGAATAGAGTGTACGGAATGATTGATATCGGAGTGTACGGAATGATTGATATCCATAATTGTGAGGCTTTATACCAGAGAGAGAACAATGTTACAGATAAATGGCTTTTAATAGTGCTAACTTGTTGAGAATAGAGTGCTCTCTGAAAAGACTAAATATGATTTGTTTGGTTTCTCAGAGCAATTGAGCAATAATTGAAATACTGGCGCTGGCCGAGAACGAAATAAACAAAGTTGACATAAGAATTCTGAAATAATTAACGCTAGATATGAATTCCGGATTTTGGGATCCGTGCTGCAATATTTATTTTCTATCTGCGTTAGTTCCACTAGTTATGCTGGTGTTTTTAGTTTTGTTGTGAAATTATTCACACAATAGCGGTTAGCATTTGTATTACCGTGCTCTAGTGTTTCCTTCCATCGTTCATTCAGTATGTCCATTAAACAGACAAAAACGGACTTCAAAGGTAAAGTGGGCATTGAATTAAATCCCCAATCAATGTGAAAAACATTGAACTAGCCTCAAACGTTTCAGATTGAGTGGGCCTGCTGTGAAAATGCTAACTGCTATGCCGCAGTTCTCCCCGTGGTTGGCAACACAGCCGTAGCAGCGCTATGTCCATTATGCCCTGCTTCCCAAAGACATGTCCTTTCTTCGGGTTTGTCCCTCAGATTAGTGTCAGCTCAATGAAGAATACACAAAGAGAAAGACAAGAAAAGAAAACACTTTTATAACTCATAGCAAAAAGAATGACTTGAGTTAAGGGCTAACGGCTATATTGTACAGTCCTTACATTGCATCCTCTTGTATTCCTTGCTTCCCTAAATAGTTCTTTTTTTTAACAGAATAATGTCCAGTTGTCATTTTTTTATAACAAATGATATAAATAAAAAAATTGCGTAATAATGTCCTGCCTTTTAACCTATCACCTCAACACTGCAGGGTGGGGCTATTTTCAGTCCGGCCATTACTTTGAATCCAACCTGTGTTTAAACCTTTAAACCTGAAATGGGTCCTTTCAAGGCAAGACCATGTTTCGTATAAGGAGACGTGAGAGAGGTTGAGATGTTACAATCAAATGATGTCATGACCACTGCACCACGCTCACATGCACTAGCTCTCCACCACGCCGCCATGGCAACCAGAAACACATGGCATGCTTCCTTTGGTTTTGGTGCAAGGCAGTACCACCCTCCCACCGGCTTCCACTTCACTCCACCCAACCCCAACCAGGGAGGGAGTAGGGATATTGAGCTGTGGACGTCTATCTACTGCACTTGTTAACCGCCCGGCAACCGGCCATGCACTCAGTCTGAGGTGAGGTATCAGAGGAGGGCAACGAGGGCAAAGCTTGTTAAAAGTTCATCCCTTATGCTTGGCTTGTAACAGGTTGTGTGTCTGGGTGTAGGTCTGTCTCAACAGGGTTTTTAGTTTCATGAGATTCAGTCAAATGTTTTTCAAATCAGGAAAAGACACACGGGTATGTGGACTCAGAGGTGGGGCTCAGTGGCAAAGCCGAACGGCAGTTGCAACATAACGGTTTCAACTCTAACTTGACCCTTATTAAAATGATGTGACTCTGCCCCTGAGCTTGTTTGTCTGATTTTTACAGTTAAAAAGAAGAGGTCTCTATTAAATATTTGTGGGCTTTAGACACTGAGTGTAAAAAACATTAGGAATACTTTCCTAATATTTAGTTGCACCCCCTTTTGCCCTCAGAACAGCCTCCTGTTTGGGCATGGACTCTACAAGGTGTTGAAAGCGTTCCACAGGGATGTTGGCCCACGTTGACCCCAATGCTTCCCACAGTTGTGTCAAGTTGGCTGAATGTCCTTTGGGTGGTGGACCATTCTTTATACACACGGCTGAGCGTGTAAAAGCCAGCAGTGTTGCAGTTCTTGACACACTCAAACCGGTGCGCCTGGCACCTACTACCATACCCTATTAAATTACACTTAAAGCCTTTGTGTTGCCCATTCACCCTTTGAATTTTTTTATTTTACCTTTATTTAACGAGGCAAGTCAGTTAAGAACAAATTCTTATTAACAATGACGGCCTACCCCGGTCAAACCTGGATGACGCTGGGCCAATTGTGCGCCGCCCTAAGGGACCCCCAAACACGGTCGGATGTGATGCAGCCAGGATTCGAACCAGGTACTGTAGTGACGCCTCTTGCACCGATAACCCCAATGGCACACATACACAATCCATATCTCAAGGCTTAAACATCCTTCTTTAACCTGTCTCCTCTCCTTCATCTACACTGATTGAAGTGGATTTAACAAGTGACATCAATAAGGGATCCTACATTTCACCTGGTCAGTCTATGTCATGGAAAGAGCAGGTGATCATAATGTTTTATACACTTAGTGTATGTCAAAGGCTGTAAAATATGTGCATATTTTCAGTTTCAGTCAACTGTTTGACCCAGACATGACCTCCTGACATTTGACTATTAACATTGGTATCAAAGCCAAAGCAAAAGAACATGTGCAACTATGGGCTGCATCTGCATGTTGGCAGGAATAGAAAAACAGTCAGATTAGAGTCATTATTTTTTACTTTCTAGTGGGGTGGCTGACTGCAATATATGTTCAAATGTTATGCTCTGTTTGTCCTCAGTTTCATCTTGTAATATTGCTGGAAAAAGTACACAATCGGTTATTACTGTACCTGGCACCAAAATGGTACAGTACTGCTTGTTTGACGGAATTCCAAATCATTTTACCATGCCATCTCTAAGCAGGCCTAATTATGGCAACCTACTTTTACAAATATGTGACCGTAAAATTAAACAACAAAATGATGCATTTCTTAACATGTCATAACAACTGATGTAGGCTGCAAGCTGCTCTGTGCTAAACAAATAACCCTACGCCTATACACCATCCTCTCCAAATCGAAGCCCTTAAATCCATTATCTGAGTGTGCAGCCTAATCAGTACCAACGCAGACATCTTCATCTGCTTCGACATCCGTCGAGGAGTCATTTATCACACCGCGACGCAACTCATGGATGCCCCTTAAATTATTATCATATAGTGCTAGATATACATACTGATTGGACGCAGCAGGGGGAATACTGGGTCTTTACATCGACTGACTGCGAGAAGGGGGAGACGCTCCATCGCGCGCAGGACAACAATATCTATCTAGACCCGGAGACCTCTCCGTTCTTTTGAAAATACAAAATAGCCACCTTGCGTGTACCGTTGGCGGTCGGAAGAGTGTGAGAGAGTGCCTTTCTTTTGCTCGTTTTGTTTACGTCAAGGGGACTTAAGTTTACGGAGGCAGTGGTTCTCTCGGCGCAAATAGGCTACGACAATCGTAACTCGATCTCCCCACGTTTTGTGTCGTCTGTGGTTGGTAGGGTCCTCAGTAGTTACACATGTGTGGTTGTCACTGCTGGACGGTGTCATGCTCGAATCCTCTGCTTCTTGCACTGCGCTGTCCTCTTCTGTTGAGTGATCAGACAGTCTTCACTGTTGTTCCCGGGCAGTGAATACCTGTCAACACCCCGTCGGCGACATTGGTATGTTTTATATTTCCATTGAGCTACGGGACTATCCTATCGTTTTGAAATAGCTGGAGTGAGAGTTGTGTTTGCCAGAACCTTTGTTTTACCACCGACTATTCCATTCAGAAAACAGCGACGAATTGCCTAGAAGTTGGAGCATCGTTTGGTGAAGTTTTGACCCACCGGTACTGAACAACAATGGGATTCTAATCGGACAAATCCACGCCAGGTAGGGCCCTAAACTGTACTGTCCTGTTGTAATTGATTTATTTTAATATTTTCCAAATGATAAACACATTTATTAGCCGGGTATTGGTATGGCTGGTGTTTACTTCCTGTGAGAGTTGTTGATAAATTACGCGCGGTTCGTGTTTTACACGCGCTTGACATGAGAGGTGACATAGAAAAAAACCCATTTAATATTTTGAGGCGTCTATGTCTGTTGTGTGTTGTGAAACTTCTGAACTACTTTTAACATGATAAACTGGCGTATGTGCATGTTATTTGATTACGCATTGTTGGACACATTAAAATAGTTAACCTGGTATCTGCACACGTGCTTAAAATAAGCAACAATTTATATATATATATATATAAATTGCCATTTGATTGCGTACAGCTGAAGGCCTACAGTACTTTTATGTTGTAATTTAATCCATCCACACAACTATATGTCAGTTATTTAAATTGAAAAAATTCAGTTATCTGACATTGTTGCTATTTCGCAAATTTGGGAGACATTTCTGCCTATTATGAGTGCCATTGTTGTTGCTCATGTAGATGTATTTAGTCCTTTAATTGTTCTGCCAGTGTTCGTTTGTATCAGGTGCTCTTTGGCGACACGGGCACAGGTCGATAGTCAGACAAATGCATAAAATGGAGAAAACAATTATACATCGTTGTCTTCCTTCTCTACAAAGGCGACAAATACATGATATGTTGCTCCACTGTGTTATTAATACGCTGTATCATTACGGTTTATCTAGGACCTTTCACAACACATGACAGAACGCTGTAAAGCTTTCACTTTGTCATCATTTCTGGGCATACGGTGCTGGTTATCAATAACGTGTATTGGTTTATTATAAGGGACTGGCTTCGTCCCCTCACCGGGTCCTTAAAGCTGTAGCCTGACAGATGTATCCCCATGTAAGTAGTCTTAGGGCTTTGTTCAATGTGTATCGCTGAAGCGTTACAGATTGCAGATATACATATACATATCATTCACATTGAGCCAACATATGCCGCGTTTACCGTGAATGCAGTCTATGCTACCGCGGGAACTTTGCCTTTCATTTTCAATTGCGCTATAAAGCGGCTCTTCAGCGTTACGGGTTGAATATAGACCCTAGTCTTTATCCAACGGGGATGCCAACAATGCGATATAATAGAATACGCTACCGGTATACCAAAATATTTGAAAAGCTTCCAGGTCACATACATTTTAAAAAGGACTATGAATCATGTCGTTGTCCCTTAGATAGATATGGTGCAGAGTGTGTAGTGTGTGATTTGGCTCACTTCTTTACCCCGTGCCCTTCTTTCCCCCGGAGGCACTGAGCCTGGAGGTCCCTTTAGCCTACAGCAGAAATAAAATGTTCCGTAATTCGTTCATTTTAATGTAACCCCCAGGTTAGGCTATTTTAAGATATGGGGTGAAACATTGTTTAAGGGTTTATATTGGTTAAAGAAACAGCAGGCCTGTAACAATTATTTATTAGACAGTCAATAGATACTTTATTGAACATCAGAAACACCAGTTTAAATGTGTAATGCTATGAAACATTTTGTAGTTATTTCAGTACATAGGGACTGTTTTCAGTTTTTCTTAAAGGTCAGCACAACCACTTTACAGTTGTAGATTATTTCATTGAAAAGGTGCATACGGTTATGTTGCATCTTGTTCTCAGAATCAGCACACCACCGTTAGTCAGTAGCATTATTTATTTATTTATTTATTATTGATTGTATGTTTGTTTACTCTCTGTGTTGTTGTATGTATCGAACTGCTTTGCTTTATCTTGGCCAGGTCGCAGTTGTAAATGAGCACTTGTTCTCAAATGGCCTTCCTGGCTAAATAAAGGTGAAATATTTTGTATTATTTTTTAAAGTAGAAATAGAGGGACACACACACTAGTATCTTTAATGAAAACATTACATATAATTCAACATAACATCATTCCTTTTTTCTAAACATTGTAAAATTAGATTGCGCTCTTGTAAAAAAATGTTTTATTTATTTTTATAATCCATTTATAGTGGTTGACTCCAGTAGGTTCAGACCAGTGCCCTCTAAACAGCCTGGACATGGTGCAGACAGCCAGTGTAGGTAAAACAAAGAGCCGAGGTATCTTCATGTTCTGTAATTGCGTCTGAAAAATGAGACTGAAGATAGAGGCCTGACGAAAGATTCCTGGATCCTCCTAAATAGGCTTTTGTTTAAACAGGGACTGGGTCTTATGGAGTTGAACCAGGCTATAATGTGGCACTGCACAGAGAGATTTGATACACAGTTAAACTATTATAGTTCACTCTTGTGTGTTTCTCAGAGAGAGAAAGAGGCCAGATATTTGTTCTGCTCTGTTCAAGCTGTCTCTCATTTTTACTCAAGTATTGTACATCTTTTATGGTATTTTTACTATATTTTCTCAAATGATTGTGCTCACTTTCATTGTGCGAGGAAGTTTTATGTTCTTTTTGATAGCTTAACTTTGGTTTGTAGCCAGCCGGTCTTCTGAGCAGGCACAGGGAGCCAGCCGGTCTTCTGAGCAGGCACAGGGAGCCTGCCGGTCTTCTGAGCAGGCACAGGGAGCCTGCCGGTCTTCTGAGCAGGCACAGGGAGCCTGCCGGTCTTCTGAGCAGGCACAGGGAGCCAGCCGGTCTTCTGAGCAGGCACAGGGAGCCTGCCGGTCTTCTGAGCAGGCACAGGGAGCCAGCCGGTCTTCTGAGCAGGCACAGGGAGCCAGCCGGTCTTCTGAGCAGGCACAGGGAGCCAGCCGGTCTTCTGAGCAGGCACAGGGAGCCAGCCGGTCTTCTGAGCAGGCACAGGGAGCCAGCCGGTCTTCTGAGCAGGCACAGGGAGCCAGCCGGTCTTCTGAGCAGGCACAGGGAGCCTGCCGGTCTTCTGAGCAGGCACAGGGAGCCTGCCGGTCTTCTGAGCAGGCACAGGGAGCCTGCCGGTCTTCTGAGCAGGCACAGGGAGCCTGCCGGTCTTCTGAGCAGGCACAGGGAGCCAGCCGGTCTTCTGAGCAGGCACAGGGAGCCAGCCCGGCCTACCCTGCAAAGGGGAACTGTATGATTAGGCTAGGTAATCAATAACCACAATGAAAGATATTTAATTGCCTTTTAGTGAGGAAATTGCTGCATTTAAATTCCCGCCCTAAACAATAACTTTTAAGACCAATATTTTGAAGGTAATAAGCAAACACCAAAAGTTAGTTTGAAAAATGAAAAATACATTTCTATTATTTAGGTCTAGATGTGAGGATCAGAACATGATGTATTTGACACACCTTCTTTGCAGAAGGTTTTATCTTTATGAAACGCCCCTGGTAGGCCTAAATCAGACAAAGGTTTCTACCCGGGAAACAAATGCTTCCCGGGTGGGTGGAGGGTGATGGAGAGGGATGATGTGGGAATGGAGCAGAGTAAGGTTGAGTGAGACGGGATGGAGCGGGTGAGGTGGAGTGAGACGGGATGGAGCGGGTGAGGTGGAGTGAGACGGGATGGAGCGGGTGAGGTGGAGTGAGACGGGATGGAGCGGGTGAGGTGGAGTGAGACGGGATGGAGCGGGTGAGGTGGAGTGAGACGGGATGGAGCGGGTGAGGTGGAGTGAGACGGGATGGAGCGGGTGAGGTGGAGTGAGATGGAGCGGGATGGAGACGGGGAGCGGGTGAGGTGGGAGTGGAGCGGGTGGGTGAGACTGGATGGAGCGGGTGAGGTGGAGTGAGACGGGATGGAGCGGGTGAGGTGGGTGTGAGAGACGGGATGGAGCGGGTGAGGTGGAGTGAGACGGGATGGAGCGGGGTGAGGTGGGGTGAGACGGGATGGAGCGGGTGAGGTGGAGTGAGACGGGATGGAGCGGGTGAGGTGGAGTGAGACTGGATGGAGCGGGGTGAAGTTGGGTGAGACTGGATGGAGCGGGGTGAAGTGGAGCGGGTGGGTGAGACGGGATGGAGCGGGTGAGGTGGAGTGAGACCGGATGGAGCGGGTGAGGTGGAGTCAGACAGGATGGAGCGGGTGAGGTGGGTGGAGTGAGACGGGATGGAGCAGGTGAGGTGGAGTGAGACTGGCGCGGGGTGATGGGTGAGACGGGATGGAGCGGGTGAGGTGGGGTGAGACTGGAGCGGGTGAGGTGGAGTGAGACTGGTGGAGGTGGGGGTGAGACTGGATGGAGCGGGGTGATGGAGACGGGATGGAGCGGGTGAGGTGGAGTGAGACCGGATGGAGCGGGTGAGGTGGAGTGACAGGATGGAGCGGGTGAGGTGGAAGGGATGGAGCGGGTGAGATGGGATGAGACTGGATGGAGCGTGAGGTGGGGTGAGACTGGATGGAGCGGGTGAGGTGGGGTGAGACGGGATGGAGCGGGGTGAGGTGGAGTGAGACGGGATGGAGCAGGGTGAGGTGGAGTGAGAAGGGATGGAGCGGGTGAGATGGGATGGAGCGGGTGAGGTGGGGTGAGACTGGATGGAGCGGGTGAGTTGGGGTGAGACTGGATGGAGCGGGTGAGGTGGAGTGAGACGGGATGGAGCAGGGTGAGGTGGAGTGAGAAGGGATGGAGCGGGTGAGATGGGATGGAGCGGGTGAGGTGGGGTGAGACTGGATGGAGCGGGTGAGTTGGGGTGAGACGGGATGGAGCGGGGTGAGGTGGAGTGAGACGGGATGGAACAGGGTGAGGTGGAGTGAGAAGGGATGGTGCGGGGTGAGGTGGAGTGAGACGGGATGGTGCGGGGTGAGGTGGAGTGAGACTGGATGGAGCGGGTGAGGTGGGGTGAGACGGGGTGGAGCGGGTGAGGTGGGGTGAGACGGGATGGAGCGGGGTGAGGTGGAGTGGAGCGGGTCAAATTCATTTGAAGCGCAGTCGTAATCAATTTCTGACATAGTTCGGTGCACTAGGGGACGTCGATCTCCCATGTCCAAAAAAATCTGATTTTATTACTTCACAATAACTCTCAGATGATTGATGGGATCACTTTGGAGATCTGAGGTTTCATTTGTTACTCATACGTAGCCAGTGATTTTTTAAAAACCTCATGGCGGGGCCTTTGGTGGCGGTTGTGCAGGGTACTTTGGATGGAGAGAAGGCATCATTTGTTACTATAATGATGTTAATAAAGTCCCGTTTGGCCGTCGTGATCCTCACTCGAAATCCATGCCCAGGTGTGACCGGTTGAAAGACGGTTGCCACTTGTCATTCTGATCGCATCAACAGTGTGTGTTCTTATTCAGGAGTCGCCGTTACTTCCCTGTGTGCACCAGATG
The DNA here is from genome assembly GCF_023373465.1 of Oncorhynchus keta. NCBI lineage: Eukaryota > Metazoa > Chordata > Actinopteri > Salmoniformes > Salmonidae > Oncorhynchus > Oncorhynchus keta. The sequence continues at coordinate 48,890,033 of NC_068449.1, read as the reverse complement.
GTTTATTCTGTGTAAATATAGCCTCTAATTCATTTTTCAGTGACATATTGAAGTGTTAATTCTGTCAAATGTGCCTTTGCTTCATTAATACTATCAGATCAATGCCGTTTGAACAGAAGACCCAGTACTTCACCTCAGAGGCTTGCCAAACGATAGGGCAAGAGAGATACGTCGAGGCCTGTTGAAGAGAATGCCTCCTCTCCTTAGACAGGCGGTGGCAGTGGTAAAGCAAACATGAAAACTGAAGCGAGGCCAAGGTAGAGCGCCAGATGTATAGAAGAGAAGGGAGTAAGGGAATAGCCACCAAGGGCATGCACAAGGCTGATTCACCAGCAGCTTGTTAAGTGTGGTGTGTGAGCAGTGCAGCAGAGGAGAGGAGCGGCGGCACCGAGCGCCACACTCTGCCTGGAATAGCGTGTTTCATTGGAGCAGGGCTCATTGCAGCCCAGCCATGCTGAAACGGTGGAGGGTCGGGGGTGAGGAGGAGGAGGAGGGGAGGGAGGGAGGGAGGAGGAGATGGGGTTAGAGGAGAGGCTCCCTTCCGCCACGGGCAAGCAGTGCACAGTGCACACCAGCCCCAGCCAAGCTCCCGAGCAGCTCCCAGCTCACTGAGTTGAGTGCACTTGTGGCATGGTGGGACGAGGAAAGGGAAAGGGAGGACAGCTCCTCTGTCTGTCTGGGACTTTGTCAATCACAACATATCACAGGGAGAGATTGGAGAGGGGAAAGGTGAATGTTTGTGATTTATTTCATACACACACACACTTCCTCCCCCCACACACATAAAAACTCCCCGACACATCCCCGCCTGCCGTCCCCCCACCCCCCCTACCTCCCACTCTTCGAGGGAGGCGATTTGTTATGATAGCAGCATGTGAACCTTAATGAAAGGCAGCTGTGTGTGGGGATGTTATTCTGGCCCAGTGAACCCCACACACACACACACACACCCCAATACACCTGCTAAAACACTTAGGCTGTATTGATGCATTTATGTATTGTTCTGTTGCGAGTCCGATGGCGATGGCTGCTGATGCAATGAACAGCACTGCAGAGAGTCGGCGTATTATTAGAATGGAAACCTCTCTGTGTGTCTCTGTAATGATGCACACACACACACACACACACACACACACACACACACACACACACACACACACACACACACACACACACACACACACACACACTAACATGCACACACTCACGCACACACACACACACACACACACACACACACACACACACACACACACACACACACACACACACACACACACACACACACACACACACACACACACACACACACACACACACACACACACACACACACACACACACACACACACACACACACACCCAGACCCTTTGTATGTTTTCGATTTTATTTTCCCTTTTTAAGAACATGTTCTCCCTCTCCACCTCTCTTTATAGAATGTGAAGGTGCAGAGTACTTCAAAGGGATTAACACACACACACACACATGAATACAAACACACATACACATACACACACACACTATTTAAGCTTAGAGTGGTTTTATTGGCTCTATCTTTTTTCCCCGTGTCGAACTCCAACCACCTTCAGATTTATTTTGCCCTTCCTAACATCAGCCAATTGTCTTTCCCCATGAACCTCACTAAAATATTAATGGACTCCTCCCTTTCCAGGCACTACAGGCTATGATGGCATTATGTCAGAGTCTAAAAGGATGATGGATTGCTTTGTTGTTGTTGCCATCTCTGGTACATGTAGGCTCACTGTAAACACACGTTGTTTCACAATATCTAAATATGTAGGATCATTTTTGGGGGCTCTGGTACATGTAGGCTCACTGTAAACACACGTTGTTTCACAATATCTAAATATGTAGGCTCACTGTAAACTGGTTGTTTCACTATGGATTTATGTGGTTGGTTGGACAATTCTAGTTTGACAAGAACTTTTATGTGTAAAATATGGTTCAAAATACGTTTCTTCCAGATGTTTGCCGAATCTCTTGTGTTAGTTGGAACCATATGGTTTGATGTGAAATGAACATGTGGTCTGAACTGACAATGAATAGAGATCTGGAGGTGTGAATGTGTGTTTGGTGCGAAAACAAAAATAAAATAGTACTCTTTCCGTTGGCTGGATAATACTCAATCCCGCTCACTCTGTCCCTGAATTTGATGGTGTTTGGAACACAACATCCTGGTTCTCCCTTGCAGAATGCCTGCTTTGGTGCTTACTAACAAAGTGTTGCAAAATGCTATTTTCAGGTAACAACCCGCTTAAAAATATTTAAAAACCCAATATCAAAAATCACTTTTTCAATACAAACTAATTGATGAAAAATCTGAAACCGAATATTCGACATGCGATACAGCTCTTAAGACACTACTTATTGACATATTATGTCAGTGGACCATCCATGTACCTACAGCCAATGGCCATATTGACACACGTTATAGGAACGCTCAACTGGAGTTGAGACATTGACCCTCGGCAGTGAGCGGTCTCTGCCAGTTACTTGCTTTGATGGGGATGTAATGAAGTGTGTGTGTGTGTGTGTGCGTGTGTGTGTGTCTGGACGCCAGTGGGGGCAGGATGGGGCTGCCCCGAATCTGATCCCTGGATCATTTGTCCTGAACCTTCCCCGTTTTCCTTCCTCCACACAAGTCACGTTTCACCTCCGGCTCTCCACACATCTCACCTCCTGCTCTCCACATCTCACCTCCTGCTCTCCACACGTCTCACCTCCTGCTCTCCACACGTCTCACCTCCGGCTCTCCACACGTCTCACCTCCGGCTCTCCACACATCTCACCTCCGGCTCTCCACACGTCTCACCTCCGGCTCTCCACACGTCTCACCTCCGGCTCTCCACACATCTCACCTCCTGCTCTCCACACGTCTCACCTCCTGCTCTCCACACATCTCACCTCCTGCTCTCCACACGTCTCACCTCCGGCTCTCCACACGTCTCACCTCCGGCTCTCCACACATCTCACCTCCGGCTCTCCACACGTCTCACCTCCGGCTCTCCACACGTCTCACCTCCGGCTCTCCACACGTCTCACCTCCGGCTCTCCACACGTCTCACCTCCGGCTCTCCACACGTCTCACCTCCTGCTCTCCACACATCTCACCTCCGGCTCTCCACACATCTCACCTCCTGCTCTCCACACGTCTCACCTCCGGCTCTCCACACGTCTCACCTCCGACTCCCAATACTTCCTCCAGCTGGGGAGACATTGTATGCATTGTGTGTCGCTCCACTGTGTGTGTGTGTGTGTGTGTGTGTGTGTGTGTGTGTGTGTGTGTGTGTCCACTGTGTGTGTGTGTGTGTCCACTGTGTGTGTGTGTCACTCCACTGTGTGTGTGTATTGTTCCACTGTGTGTGTGTGTGTGTCCACAGTGTGTGTGTGTGTGTGTGTGTGTGTGTGTGTGTCACTCCACAGTGTGTGTGTATTGCTCCACTGTGTGTGTGTGTCGTGTGTGTGTGTGTGTGTGTGTGTGTGTGTGTGTGTCACTCCACTGTGTGTGTGTGTCACTCCACAGTGTGTGTGTATTGCTCCACTGTGTGTGTGTGTGTGTGTGTGTGTCTCCACTGTGTATGTGTGTGTGTCGCTCCACTGTGTGTGTGTATTGCTCCACTGTGTGTGTGTGTTGCTCCACTGTGTGTGTGTGTTGCTCCACTGTGTGTGTGTGTTGCTCCACTGTGTGTGTGTGTGTGCTTGTGTGTGTGGCTCCACTGTGTGTGTGTGTGTGTGTGTGTCACTCCACTGTGTGTGTGTGTGTGTCACTCCACTGTGTGTGTGTATTGCTCCACTGTGTGTGTGTGTTGCTCCACTGTGTGTGTGTGTTGCTCCACTGTGTGTGTTGCTCCACTGTGTGTGTGTGTTGCTCCACTGTGTGTGTGTGTTGCTCCACTGTGTGTGTTGCTCCACTGTGTGTGTTGCTCCACTGTGTGTGTGGGTTGCTCCACTGTGTGTGTTGCTCCACTGTGTGTGTTGCTCCACTGTTTGTGTTGCTCCACTGTGTGTGTTGCTCCACTGTGTGTGTTGCTCCACTGTGTGTGTTGCTCCACTGTGTGTGTTGCTCCACTGTGTGTGTTGCTCCACTGTGTGTGTTGCTCCACTGTTTGTGTTGCTCCACTGTGTGTGTTGCTCCCACTGTGTGTGTTGCTCCACTGTTTGTGTTGCTCCACTGTGTGTGTTGCTCCACTGTTTGTGTTGCTCCACTGTTTGTGTTGCTCCACTGTGTGTGTTGCTCCACTGTGTGTGTTGCTCCACTGTGTGTGTTGCTCCACTCTGTGTGTTGCTCCACTCTGTGTGTTGCTCCACTGTGTGTGTTGCTCCACTGTTTGTGTTGCTCCACTGTTTGTGTTGCTCCACTGTGTGTGTTGCTCCACTGTGTGTGTTGCTCCACTGTTTGTGTTGCTCCACTGTGTGTGTTGCTCCACTGTTTGTGTTGCTCCACTGTTTGTGTTGCTCCACTGTTTGTGTTGCTCCACTGTTTGTGTTGCTCCACTGTGTGTGTTGCTCCACTGTGTGTGTGTGTTGCTCCACTGTTTGTGTTGCTCCACTGTGTGTGTTGCTCCACTGTGTGTGTGTGTTGCTCCACTGTGTGTGTGTGTTGCTCCACTGTGTGTGTGTGTTGCTCCACTGTGTGTGTGTGTGTGTGTGTGTTGCTCCACTGTGTGTGTTGCTCCACTGTGTGTGTTGCTCCACTGTGTGTGTGTGTTGTTCCACTGTGTGTGTGTGTGTGTGTGTGTGTGTGTGTGTGCTGTGTGTGTGTGTGTGTGTGTGTGTGTGTGTGTGTGTTGCTCCACTGTGTGTGTGTGTTGCTCCACTGTGTGTGTGTGTGTCCCTCCGCTGCTCTGTTGCTTCAGGGTTGGTGATGAGTTGTGTCTGCCAAATGGGCCAACACACCGGTCTGGTCTCCTAGTTGTGTGTGCGTTCATGAGTACCATCCGTGAGATAGCGCGAGTTCCGCCATTATTAATTGACCCTCCAGCGTCAAGCAGAAAATGTACCATTCCCCAGCTGTTGCATTTATAAATCCCAATGTTTAAAGATGTACAAGATGTACATCCTTTACTGAAAAGTCTAGTGGTGCATCTCTCCCAAGTGTCTCAGATGTACAGTAAGATAAACAATAATCATATTCATAATAATAATTGAAAAATGTAAAGGAATTTCTTATTTAGTTATGGTTGAAGTGATGTTTCTTTGTCAGCTTTGTCTGTGTTCTAAAGACCTGGTATGGCTTCGCTCGTATGGCTCTTTAGACCTCTCAATGATTGACTCCTGTATTTTCGTGACGGATGTTTCCTCTTAGCACTGTATGTGAAGTGTGCTTTCCTCACACCGCCCTGCTCCATTCGCTTACCATGCTCCCTCCGTAATCATTTCTGATTGGCTGCTGGTGTGCCGCCTGCCCAATGTTCCGTCAGGCGTGTAGGGTACGTCAGCTCAACACCATGTGACCTAGCCCCTATTCTGCCGTACCTGTTTAAAATGTGGGCGCTGCTCGTTCACAGAGGAACCCGGCTGAGCAACTTGTGTACAGTCACAGGAGTACTGTACTGAATATGAGTAGCCTACAGTCATGGCAATACTGTATATGAAAAAACTATCTGTGAGTGACTGATTAAAAAACGCTTTGGACAAGAGCTCAGCTTGAAGGTAATGTAGTGATTATTCTCTCTGTAATTTGAATGTAATGTCTTAGTTTCAGACACCAGATACACTGCACGTTCTTTGATATATGGTGCTATTGATTTGAATGTGTTCAGGTAGGCTAGAAGAATTGACGTATAATACCGTATTTAAAAATAGGCCCGAGAAATTCCTCTGACATTCAGTCATTGAAAATGGCGATTTCCCTTTCAGCACGGCTGATATTACTGTGGTCTTGTGGAGACATGATGCTTTGAAGCGTAGCTTCTTTTATTTATGCCTGCTTTTAATCTCTCTGAACTCTGACCTTGTCCTTTTCACAGCAGATATGTGTTTGACCTGTGTGATTTCTTTTGCGCTGTGTTTTGTATGACCGCTGCAGTAAATAAACGGTTGGTCATGAACACAAATATGAACCGCGTTTCCCCCCATGGCGTTCTTACGGTCGGGGGTGGGGGGGGGTGGGGGTAGTTCACAGAACGGTGAAGCAGACTTGTTTCTCGGTGAAGCAGTCTTGATCAAGCTATCATTCTTCTCTTTTCTTTGTGGCTGAGCCTGGGACTGATTCAGCCATTCAGTTCAGTGAGAGCCAAGGCCGGAGCTGAGGCTAACCCACCCTCGCTTTTTGGAGAGAGATCAACATTCCTACAAAGTCCAGCTTTGTGACCAGAATGAGGTAGAGACCGAGACTGAGACGCTGTAACCTCTTAAAGCCGAGCCCGTCAGCCAGCCAGGGACAGATATGTTCATTAAAGCGACAACAGACTGGGGGATTTCCCCCTCTTTCTCACACTGACACAGTCCCCCACCCCCCCCCCCCCCACACACACACACACACAGAACTTATCCACTGCATGTTTCCAGTGATGGGCATACAGTTACTTATTGAAAAATAATATATTGTATCGTTTTTGCAATATTGCAATATTATTTTTGCCGTAGTCGGCTGTACCTGCACCACAATTACAGTATTTTTCCTTCATGACTTGTTCTCCATCTTCTTTTTAAATAGTGAACCAACGTGTTTTCAGCACTTTTATTTCCCCGACTGACAAAAACTCATTTTCTCACGGTCTCTCGTCTCTGCAGCAGACATATAGTGAGCAATACGTTTGAAACAGCGAACGGTAATACATTTCGTATCGGCGTCTAAGTATCCTGATAGTGTTGTACCGTGAGATCCCTGACAATTCCAAGCCCTACATGTTTCCCCAAGTACTCCTTCCCTATTGTTGTTATAACGACCGACCACTACAGTTGAGCCAAAGTGATCATGGCAGGTGTAATTAGAGGATGTCTCCCAAATGGCACCCTGTTCCCTATGTAGAGCACTACTTTTCACTATAGGGCCCACAGGAGTGCACTACTGTATATAGGTGCTAGGGTGCCATTTGGGACCTAGAGAGAAGGGTGTGGTCCTTTGCTCTCGTTGAGAATGAGTTGTTTATATATCTTCTTGGATTGGGTTGGTTTTTTAGCAATTACAGAGAAAATGGTTTTGAAAAGATTTATTTTGCAATTGTGTTTTGACTAGATTTGTGTGGTTAGGCTACATTTCAATTGTTTTGCTCAGCTGTTTTGGAGTGTGCATGGATTAAATGAATGAATTAGATTTTATAAATAACATTTAAAAAACACATATCTCTGTTGCAATCTTTGTTTTACAATTTGTAGTCTGCGGTAATTTATATTCGTTATTATTATTGAGAGAACTCCAGAACTGTTTATATGGGTTCACATGAGCCCAGGTTTGTTAATGGCAATGGTAGGCATTTTTGGAGAGCTTTCATTTACGTGTGCTTGACTTCAGTTTATGGGCGCTTTCAGTTGGAATTCAACATCCCACACATTTTATTCGTTTGGAATTTTCTGCAGCACCACAAAGATATAGAATTGCACCCTTCCTCAAGTCTAGATGGGGTGGATTGGCACGCAGGTATCATTTTATGTCTGTGGCCAATGGTTTGGAAATGGGAATGAGGCTTTGCTTCTGATTGATCATAGGCAAATCAAATGTCACCTGGCTCGGAGTGGTTTGCGGCTCAAGTACTGAATTTGGCAAGGAGATTCTGCTGCTGTCGGTGAAAGAGGATGGGATGGGATGTGTGTGTGTGTGTGTGTGTGTGTGTGTGTGTGTGTGTGTGTGTGTGTGTGTGTGTGTGTGTGTGTGTGTGTGTGTGTGTGTGTGGTGTGTGTGTGTGTGTGTGTGTGTGGATAAGAAGGGAGAACGAAACAAACGACACTTGAAAGAAATAATGAAGGTTATTGAAATGGAGTGTAATACATCTTGCATATTGAGCCTCGCTACTTGTTAAATTGACAGGCCCTAACCAGAAACACATTTGCCTGATGGATGATTTGGTGCCGTCTAATGGCTACAAGCACTTGAAAAATGAAAACATCGACCCATCCGCTCCTCAAGTTTTCCATAGTCTTAATGAGAACGAGTGGTAAGGTAAGAGAGAAAGAGGTGAAGGGGGAAATGAAAAAACAAACTGGCAGCTAGGCCACCTCTCAGCTAAGCTAACTCTGGCAGCTAGGCCACCTCTCAGCTAAGCTAACTCTGGCAGCTAGGCCACCTCTCAGCTAAGCTAACTCTGGTAGCTAGGCCACCTCTCAGCTAGGCTAACTCTGGTAGCTAGGCCACCTCTCAGCTAGGCTAACTCTGGTAGCTAGGCCACCTCTCAGCTAGGCTAACTCTGGTAGCTAGGCCACCTCTCAGCTAGGCTAACTCTGGTAGCTAGGCCACCTCTCAGCTAAGCTAACTCTGGTAGCTAGGCCACCTCTCAGCTAAGCTAACTCTGGTAGCTAGGCCACCTCTCAGCTAAGCTAACTCTGGTAGCTAGGCCACCTCTCAGCTAGGCTAACTCTGGTAGCTAGGCCACCTCTCAGCTAGGCTAACTCTGGTAGCTAGGCCACCTCTCACCTAGGCAGCTAACTCTCAGCTAAGCTAACTCTGCTAGGCTAACTCTGCTAGGCTAGCCCACCTCTCACCTAGGTTAACTCTGGTAGCTAGGCCACCTCTCAGCTAGGCTAACTCTGGTAGCTAGGCCACCTCTCAGCTAAGCTAACTCTGGTAGCTAGGCCACCTCTCAGCTAAGCTAACTCTGGTAGCTAGGCCACCTCTCAGCTAAGTTAACTCTGGTAGCTAGGCCACCTCTCAGCTAGGCTAACTCTGGTAGCTAGGCTACATGTGTGTTTCAGTTCAATTTGAAATGTTGGACTGGTCTTGTAGTGGTATACTATAATAACACATGGTTGGGAAAGGTGTATTTTTCAAAACCATACCTCCTTATCCCACCAATTCAGATGGAAAATATGAAAAATGCACATTCCCCAACCATGTGTTATTATATTATACCACTGGGAGACCTGTATGGTTTTTGTATGGTAATTGTATATATTGTCTCAATGTCCATTTGAACAACAAAATTGCCAACAAACAAAATAATCCACCAATTTCTATTAATTTGATGGTGGCTTTGGGCGTTTAGGCTAGATACGAGGTAAGGGAGGGGAAATCATTGGAAGGATATGACCCTTAAGTTTGATAATAAACACCCTTTTTTTGTCTCGTAAAATACATTTAGAAGTTACTTTCCTAAAACAGAAAATGTTGTCTATGCACAACCATATGGGAATTAGTTTTAAAGCCCACTGCTAGTTCCATTCCCCCCCAAAAGTTTAGATCAAACAATGGCTCCAAATCCCCTGGAATTGACTGTGTTGGTTTTGCTGAACATTTTTCTCTGTGTTCACGGTGGTTTTAATCTCCATGTCAAACACTTTGATAAAGCTGGGGGTGTGTCCTTGATTGGTCATAGCTTTACGGAGGTTGTCTAGTGTGGGACATGTCACACATTCGACAGACACATATCCTACAGTAGATTGTGGTTTACACCTTGTAATAGTCCTGGGCCTATATTTGCTTTGAGATGTCCTTCTAGAATATTCTACAGTGCGTCTTAAGATATTATTATAGACCTAGGCTTATTCATTTTGATATATCCCATTCTGTGGCCTTTACTTAATGCCATTCCCTGTAGAATGAATGCCTGACTGTTCTTATTGCCACATGTATCTTCCAGTTGATTGGCTCGGAGCAGAGGAGGGATCAGTTGATTGGCTCGGAGCAGCAGTGGACAGATTGAGTGAGTGTGAACGGCATAATGGTGTTTATGGAGAGATAGGCGATATGAGAGAGAGAAAGAGATGTTGAGAGAGGGAATTAGGCAGAGAGGGGGAGAGAAAGAGAGAGATAGGTGATATGCAGAGAGAGAAAGAGAAAGCGATGTTGAGAGAGGGAAGTAGGGAGAGAGAGAGGTGATATGCAGAGAGAGACAGCTAGGGAGAGGGTGTTGAGAGAGAGGGAGAGTAGAGCTCCCGACCGACATGTGAGGAGGCCAGGCTGAATGTCACACACCTCGCCCCCTCTGTCTCGCCCACCTCTCAACCCGGCTGCACACATGACATGCTGCCTTCGTGCCACCCTGTTAATTAACCTGTAATATCTCAGAGCAGAGCCCAGCACCACAGTCTGTTCTCTCTCTACACAGCTCTATGTCTCTATTTATCTCTCTCAATCGCTCTTGCTCCCTTTCTCTCTCATGCCATCTCTCTATTTCTCTCTCTCCATCGATCCCCCCCTCCCACCTCACCTGTCCATCTTCCTGTCTTGGCCCACTACTTTGGCTGAGGCCACTGGGAAAGCAGTAATGGCAGCTGCTGCGTCATATCAGGTGTATGTTTGTGTGTGTGTATGTAATTGTGTGTGTGTGTGCTTGTCTCTAAAGTGTATGTTGTGTGTGGCGGTGTGTATTGCCAACCTACCAGAGTCTAGTTTTTGTCTGCCCAAATTACCCCTGGTAGAGGTGTCATGGCAGCTTCTTGTACAACCATTATCCCAGCATGCTCTCCATTACCTGCTCCAAAGTATGCTGCACACACACACTTTTCCCTACTCAAAGTCAAGCCAAGAGAGGGTGATGACTGTGTAACCCCCCCACACCGAAAGACCAATCACGGTGGGAGATAATTTGATCTGGCAGGCGTCAGGCAGAGAGAGGAGAGGAAGTACAAACTGCATCACGGTGGCTAGTGGTCGCTCCCGCTCATCATAGCTACCGGCTGAGCGAACGGAAGTGAAGGACAATGTTTTTTTATTTTATTATTGGCCACAGATTTGCATTCTCCCACAAAGTGTATTCCAATGCAATTAAGACTGCGAGATGGAGGTGGTGCTGCAGGCCAGGTCAAGTGGTGTGTGTGTCTGACGTGTGTGTGTGTGTGTGTGTGTGTGTGTGTGTGTGTGTGTGTGTGTGTGTGTGTGTGTGTGTGTGTGTGTGTGTGTGTGTGTGTGTGTGTGTGTGTGTACCTCAGTGATGTGGTGTCCACCTGTCCAGCGTCGCCTGCTGCTCAGAGACAGTTTGACTTTGTCCTCCTCTAGAAGGGTACAGTAGGGGATTGGCTGTCAACTGTCAATATCTTCTGGTCTACTTTCTTCTAAAACGGTCTAGTCTGTGGATTTAATTAAGCAAGACATTTGTCATGTTTCATCATCTTTACGTAGATGGGTTGTTGTTTTTTATACAGCATCACAGGGGTATTACCTCATGGCTTTTCTTATAGCTGTGTGTGTGTGTGTTCTCTGAATGTCACTGTAGCTGATAGTCTGCCTTGGCCTGTAAGGCTTCAGTGGGGTGGAAACATTGGGACTCTGCTCTCTCACAGAGGAGGGCCGTGTGGCTCGGTAGCTTTCAACACCATTTCATCATTAAGTGTCTCTTCCTCTGGGTCCAAGCATCTCGTCACTCTCTAGTCTCTCCAGACCTTCTTGGCTCATGCATGGATTCCTCTTCTCTCTTCTCTTCCCAGGCCTCGTTGTCTGAGTCCCAAATGTCATCCTATTCCCTACATAGTGCACTACTTTTGGCCCTATAGGCTCTGGGCAAAAGTTCTCTCTCTCTTTCTCTCTTTCTCTCTCTTTCTCTCTTTCTCTCTCTCTCTCTCTCTTTCTTTCTTTCGGGTATTTCTGGAGATAAAGAGAAAATAAATAACCCCCGTTGACTTTTCCTAAGTGTCCAAAACTGTCACTAATTCCACAGAAGAGTATATGATTATTGTTCATTTTCTTCCACACTTCTAAATTGCCCATAAATGAAGTGTTACCACCCATGGTGAGGAAGACAATGTTTTAGTGACGTCTGTAAAGTAGAAAGTTACTCCTGTAAAATGTTCAGATATAGCCTGATTTAAACACTGCAGTAATCAGTACAAATGGTAAGTATTTCCTGTACTTGTTATGGTTTGAACTGCCCCTGAGCCAAGTCACATTTTTATGTGACTTAAACTGATCTCGCTCATTATTTTTGATAATACTACTAATTTGAAAAAGTGGAAGAGAAAGAAACATGCTTTATTTATTTAAGTGGCCCTGCCTCTAGGTACATTTGAACTAAGGGTTATTACAGCCCTTCTGTAAATACAGGTGCAATTTTGTTCTAACTAAAACCCTCATCTGAAGTTTCCCTCAATATTATATGACCTACTTCTTGCTCTTTGTTTTGTCTTCCCTCTCAATGACCTTTTGATTGGAGACCGTAACGTTGTGTAGCAACCAAACCCACCGTGCCGATGATGTATGTTGTTGTCTCTTGTACCGTGAAAGAGTCCCACGGCGCTTTAAAATAGTGTTGACATCCACATTTTTTCGGTTTGTTTTGGCTTGTGTTTTTTTCAACCCTCTGTCCCATGTGGAAGCACTGACATTTCCAACAAAATAAGCCGCAGAACACTTGAGCTCCCAGCGTTGGCAATTACGGGAGTGGCTGTCACATCCGACACACGCACGCATGCGCACACGCACACACGCACACGCACACACGCACACGCACACACACATGCACACACACTTCTCATCCATACCGGTTTAATTTAGTCTCTACACTCGCTCCTTTCTAAATAGTTGACTAATCCTCTGTTTATGTCATCCACATACGTTCATCTCACCTCTGCTCAGTGTCCTCCACTTCTAAACACATTAGTCTCTTTAAACACATTAGCCATGTGCATTAAACACTACTCATGTAGCCTTACTCAAATCCATTTAACTTAGTGGACACACTTACTACTACTTACAGGCTCCCATGTCATCTGCACATCCCGCGGACCACCCATTGGTACATAATCAATCATCTGCATCTTTGGCTCTGGACGCTGCTATGCATTCTGGGTGACAGAGTGTCCCTCATCTGAAGTGAGTTTACAGTAAGCAGCCTGGCTCCACCACTCCGGATCTCACTTTCTGCTTACACACACAGGGAGGTCAAGTAGGTGTTTCCTCCTTCCTGTCACGTTCTGACCTTAGTTCCTTTGTTATGTCTTTGTGTTAATTTGGTCAGGGCGTGAGTTGGGGTGGGTCGTCTATGTTCTTTTTTCTATGTAGTATTTATGTGTTCGGCCTGGTATGGTTCTCAATCAGAGGCAGGTGTCGCTCGTTGTCCCTGATTGAGAATCATACTTAGGTAGCCTGTTTTCCCCATTTTAGTGGTGGGTGATTATTTTCTGTCTCTGTGTCTTAACCAGACAGAACTGTTTCGTTTTCGTTTCGTTCTCCTTGTTATTTTGTTTTTGGTGTTCAATGTTAATAAATGATCAACATGGACACGTACCACGCTGCATATTGGTCCGATCCTTCATCCTTTATACTGCTTCATACTGTCGTTACACTTCCTCTCTTCTCCTCGCTACCTTTTCGGATTCCTCACTGTCCCTACTCTGCCAAGCCTCTCCAAATGGATGTACTCCATTATCAAAATTCAATTTCTACTCCTATCGCCAGGCGAACACACACACGCACGAACACACACACACACACACACACACACACACACACACACACACACACACACACACACACACACACACACACACACACACACACACACACACACACACACACACACACACACACACACACACACACACACACACACACACACAGTAGTACATTAGATGATCCCCCCCCCACTCACCTCATCAGCATCTGTTGTGGGAGAGCAAACAGCCATAATTGTGTTAAGAGAGGAACGACCAGTGCATGACAAACGAGCGAAGGAGAGCTCCCACAGAGCAGAGCCCAGAGGCGCGACGTTGCACCAGCAGACTAACTTTGGCACCTTGAGGCAGACACTAGTGCAGGCAGGCGGCCACAAACACATCACTCTGCACATTACCTCATCGTAACCCTACCGTTTATGATTGATTACCTTATGAGGTAAACGGATGATTGATTCTGCCCCAGACTTTCTGTTATAGTCATAAGGAAGTATTCTCCAGGTGGTTTAAGGCCCAATGTTGGGTTCTGAAACTCAGTTCCTTTGAAGATTCGCCACTTTTACGGTACCATCTTCCTTTCTCTTGAGATCATCAGATCACAGTGTAATAGCTGTCCCCCCCCTAAAAAAAGACCCAAAGTTTATTTTCTTCATTCCTTCACAGAGGTGGGACGGAGGCCCAAGGGCGTCGTGTAGGCCTATCTTACCGTAGAAAATTGTAGGAGAGAGTGCAGAATCTGCATCCCAAATGGCACTCTATTACCTATTTATAGTGCACTAGTAGTGGCTAGCACTTTGGTAGGGCATAGGGTGCCATTTGGGACATATCTGGAGTATCCACTCGTTGAGTGTTAATCTTCTCTCTGCCTATGATTTCATGTTGGATTCACTGGTCTCCCAGGTATTTATTCAAGGGTATTTATCCTACAATGCTGTAGAGTAATGGTCCTGTAATGGTCCTGCTTTCACCCTCATTTAATTTGAGGACATCCAATAAATGCCCTAGCCAGAAGTCTCCTCTTTTAAACACTCGGCGGGGCAGTCTATCTATCTCAGCAGATGCATAAGCTACAGGTGCTGATTTTCTCTCTCTCTCTCTCTCTCTCTCCCTCTCTGTCTCTCTGTATCTCTGTATCTCTGTATCTCTGTCTCTCTGTATCTCTGTCTCTGTATCTCTGTCTCTGTCTCTCTGTCTCTCTGTCTCTCTGTCTCTCTGTATCTGTCTCTCTGTATCTGTCTCTCTGTCTCTGTCTCTCTGTCTCTCTCTGTCTCTCTGTCTCTCTGTCTCTCTGTCTCTCTGTCTCTCTGTCTCTCTGTCTCTCTGTCTCTCTGTCTCTCTGTCTCTCTGTATCTGTCTCTCTGTCTCTCTGTCTCTCTGTATCTGTCTCTCTGTCTCTCTGTCTCTCTGTATCTGTCTCTCTGTCTCTCTGTATCTGTCTCTCTGTCTCTGTCTCTCTGTCTCTCTGTCTCTCTGTCTCTCTGTATCTGTCTCTCTGTCTCTCTGTATCTCTGTCTCTGTCTCTCTGTCTCTCTGTCTCTCTGTATCTGTCTCTCTGTATCTCTGTATCTGTCTCTCTGTATCTGTCTCTCTGTATCTGTCTCTCTGTATCTGTCTCTCTGTCTCTCTGTCTCTCTGTATCTGTCTCTCTGTCTCTCTGTCTCTCTGTCTCTCTGTCTCTCTGTCTCTGTCTCTCTGTCTCTCTGTCTCTCTGTATCTGTCTCTCTGTCTCTCTGTATCTGTCTCTCTGTCTCTCTGTCTCTCTGTATCTGTCTCTCTGTATCTGTCTCTCTGTCTCTCTGTCTCTCTGTATCTGTCTCTCTGTCTCTCTGTATCTGTCTCTCTGTCTCTCTGTCT
This sequence comes from Oncorhynchus keta, assembly GCF_023373465.1. Classification (NCBI taxonomy): domain Eukaryota; kingdom Metazoa; phylum Chordata; class Actinopteri; order Salmoniformes; family Salmonidae; genus Oncorhynchus; species Oncorhynchus keta. Next base: position 48,874,675 of record NC_068449.1, on the reverse strand, counting down.
CTCTGTCTCTCTGTCTCTCTGTCTCTCTGTCTCTCTGTCTCTCTGTCTCTCTGTCTCTCTGTCTCTCTGTCTCTCTGTATCTGTCTCTCTGTATCTGTCTCTCTGTCTCTCTGTCTCTCTGTCTCTCTCTGTATCTGTCTCTCTGTCTCTCTGTATCTGTCTCTCTGTCTCTCTGTCTCTCTGTATCTCTGTCTCTCTGTCTCTCTGTATCTGTCTCTCTGTCTCTCTGTCTCTCTGTCTCTCTGTCTCTCTGTATCTCTGTCTCTCTGTCTCTCTGTCTCTGTATCTGTCTCTCTGTCTGTCTCTCTGTATCTGTCTGTCTCTCTGTATCTCTGTCTCTCTGTATCTGTCTCTCTGTATCTCTGTCTCTCTGTCTCTCTGTATCTCTGTCTCTCTGTCTCTCTGTCTCTCTGTCTCTCTGTCTCTCTGTCTCTCTGTCTCTCTGTATCTGTCTCTCTGTATCTCTGTCTCTCTGTCTCTCTGTCTCTCTGTCTCTCTGTCTCTCTGTCTCTCTGTCTCTCTCTCTCTCTCTCTCTCTCTCTCTCATTAAACAAATCACAAAGAGGAGAACTAGTGGGTGGACAACCCCTCCTCTCGAACAGATCCCGTGTGAGAACAGTGTCCTTGAGACCCGCCTTTACATTTAATTGTTTTTTAGTCCCACGTTACCAAGTTCCACACGCAAACCTGTTTGCCGTTAAGAGCTGTTTTGATAGCTGGGTTTGTCACCGGCTGTCTTGCCTGTGTATTTAGAAAAGAACATTCCTGTTATCCTGCCTAGCGTGACAGAGAGCGCCGAGGCTCCAAAAGGCTCATACATCTCAGGTGTCCTGTCCGCCTCTGAGATAGATGCACATCTCAATATGACACCTGGAGAGGGAGGGAGGGAGGGAGGGAGTGTGTGTGTGTGTGTGTGTGTGTGTGTGTGTGTGTGTGTGTGTGTGTGTGTGTGTGTGTGTGTGTGTGTGTGTGTGTGTGTGTGTGTGTGTGTGTGTGTGTGTGTGTGTGGTAATGAAGGAGTGGGTGTTATTTACCACTTGACTGAAGGAACAGAGAAGAAAAAACCTCAAGAGAACATTGTTCATCATACCTCTCCTTCCATTCCCGCAGCTCTCAGCTAAATCCATCCATCTCTTTGGAAAAATAAGTTAGAAAGCAGAGGAAGCTTTCATTATGAGGACCACTTACCAAATGGCACCCTACTCCCTACATAGTGCACTACTGTCTACCAAAGCCCTGGTCAAAAGAAGTGCACTATGTAGGGAATAAGGTGTCATTTAGGACATTGACAAAGTTCCTGCAGCAGAACTTTAGGAGCTGAACTGATACTGGGGCTTCACAGACCTGGTCGGTCGGGAGAGGGGGACATTTTAGCCCTGTAGAGGGACTCCCAGCCACCTCCTCCACGAGGAGGATAAAAAATACCCCCTCTGGAAAATCTGTGTTAAATCCCATCATGCAGCATTGATGGAGACCATCAGACAAGCTGACAAGATGGTATCTCCCTATCTATCACTGTTGAGTAGGCAAAACGGAGTGAAAAATGTGTCAGTTTGAAGTTTGATTTATTCCGCCATCATTGCAACGCTTGTTGTTTTATTTAGGCGAGTTTGAAGTTTGAAAGTTTGTGTTTGCTCGGTAGGAGAGAAACTCACACCCCACCTCTCTGCATGCGTTTTAATTGGACCGGCCCACCCAGGGCTACAACTTCTGTTTCATTTCTGACAGGGGGAGCTTACTTTTACTTTCACACACACACACACACACACACACACACACACACACACACACACACACACACACACACACACACACACACACACACACACACACACACACACACACACACACACACAGAGATGCGTTGTGGTCCCACACAGGGCCTGAGTCGTGAGTTACTGTGAACTCTCAAACGTTCTCATGCGTTTCAATAGCAGCTACACATCTTCTGCATTTGTGAATCCTGTTCACTGCTGGCGCAGAAAACAGCTCATGAAACATGCAGCATCGCCAGTCACCACTTTCCCTTAAAAAGAGAGGGATCGGGCTGCCCCTGCTGAGTTGTGAAGGGAACTTGTTTTCACCTTGGTAGTTTGCAGTGAGTTTATGAATGACATATTCTCTATGAAACGTCCGTGTTGGCCTGCCACATTCTGTTGCTCTTTCAAGAGGGCTTTTAGATAACTTTTTGTTCTATCTATCTCGTCTCTTTTCACCAATAGTCCCATTTGAGCAGTAACTCAGAGTGGCAACAACCTCCATTACTTTCCACTGCTGACGTAAAGGCTTGTCTGTGTCATGACGGTTACATCCTAGTCATATTCTTGGAGCCCATCTCTCTTCTCTACTCCGACTATACTTGTTCCCCCTCACACACGTACTGTAGCTTACGATCTTATGAAAACAAGAAAGTTCTGACTGTAGAGCTGCAATCTCCAATCTTCCCTGGATTAAGCCAGGTAATTAAAGGCTCTAATTGCACACTGTTGCTCGTTTAAAACCCTCGTTATTATCATAATTGCCTCTGGAGCCGACCCAAGTCAAGGCTGTGCTGCGTTGCCTGGCTCTACATAGCTGTAACATTTTAGTGTGGAAGGAAGCAAGCGGCGGAGGGGGAAGGTTTAGAGTGTTACACACCCCCGCGGCTCGGTCTCTACTGGGAGCCTAGCAGCTGTGCTGAGAAGGGAAGCAAACAAGGCAAAATGACAGTCAAGGGAGGGTGGTGAGGAGAGAGGGACAGGCTGAGGGATAGAGAAGAGAAGGAAAAGAGGGACAGGCTGAGGGATAGAGAAGAGAAGGAAGAGAGGGACAGGCTGAAGGATAGAGAAGAGAAGGAAAATAGGGACAGGCTGAGGGATAGAGAAGGAAGAGAGGGACAGACTGAGGGATAGAGAAGAGAAGGAAAATAGGGACAGGCTGAGGGATAGAGAAGGAAGAGAGGGACAGACTGAGGGATAGAGAAGAGAAGGAAAAGAGGGACAGGCTGAGGGATAGAGAAGAGAAGGAAAAGAGGGACAGGCTGAGGGATAGAGAAGAGAAGGAAGAGAGGGACAGGCTGAGGGATAGAGAAGAGAAGGAAGAGAGGGACAGGCTGAGGGATAGAGAAGAGAAGGAAGAGAGGGACAGGCTGAGGGATAGAGAAGAGAAGGAAGAGAGGGACAGGCTGAGGGATAGAGAAGAGAAGGAAAAGAGGGACAGGCTGAGGGATAGAGAAGAGAAGGAAGAGAGGGACAGGCTGAGGGATAGAGAAGAGAAGGAAAAGAGGGACAGGCTGAGGGATAGAGAAGAGAAGGAAGAGAGGGACAGGCTGAGGGATAGAGAAGAGAAGGAAGAGAGGGACAGGCTGATGGATAGAGAAGAGAAGGAAGAGAGGGACAGGCTGAGGGATAGAGAAGAGAGGGACAGGCTGAGGGATAGAGAAGAGAAGGAAAATAGGGACAGGCTGAGGGATAGAGAAGAGAAGGAAAAGAGGGACAGGCTGAGGGATAGAGAAGAGAAGGAAAAGAGGGACAGGCTGAGGGATAGAGAAGAGAAGGAAAATAGGGACAGGCTGAGGGATAGAGAAGAGAAGGAAGAGAGGGACAGGCTGAGGGATAGAGAAGAGAAGGAAGAGAGGGACAGGCTGAGGGATAGAGAAGAGAAGGAAGAGAGGGACAGACTGAGGGATAGAGAAGAGAAGGAAAAGAGGGACAGGCTGAGGGATAGAGAAGAGAAGGAAGAGAGGGACAGGCTGAGGGATAGAGAAGAGAAGGAAAAGAGGGACAGGCTGAGGGATAGAGAAGAGAAGGAAGAGAGGGACAGACTGAGGGATAGAGAAGAGAAGGAAAAGAAGGACAGGCTGAGGGATAGAGAAGAGAAGGAAGAGAGGGACAGGCTGAGGGATAGAGAAGAGAAGGAAGAGAGGGACAGGCTGAGGGATAGAGAAGAGAAGGAAGAGAGGGACAGGCTGAGGGATAGAGAAGAGAAGGAAAAGAGGGACAGGCTGAGGGATAGAGAAGAGAAGGAAAAGAGGGACAGGCTGAGGGATAGAGAAGAGAAGGAAGAGAGGGACAGGCTGAGGGATAGAGAAGAGAAGGAAGAGAGGGACAGGCTGAGGGATAGAGAAGAGAAGGAAAAGAGGGACAGACTGAGGGATAGAGAAGAGAAGGAAAAGAGGGACAGGCTGAGGGATAGAGAAGAGAAGGAAGAGAGGGACAGGCTGAGGGATAGAGAAGAGAAGGAAGAGAGGGACAGGCTGAGGGATAGAGAAGAGAAGGAAGAGAGGGACAGACTGAGGGATAGAGAAGGAAAAGAGGGATGGCTGAAGGAGGGTGTAGTGACTGTGTAGAATATGTAGAGCGAGAAAGAGAAGGCAAGAGGGAATAAAAAGTGAGAGAGCCCTATAGAGAAATGAATAGAAGTGCATATCTATGTGAGTGTGAGAAAGTGAGTGGAGGTTTGAATGAAGCTGAGAATAGGACTTGCTGACAGCTTTTATGTCATTTCATCTCACCATCTGGAGGAAAATAAAAGTCATTTGAAGTGGTCTGGAGAAATAAAAGTAGAACCCGACCGAAGCGGCACTTCTAGGAACATTGATATTCTGGAATGTTGAGAGTGGAGTGGCCCAGCCGTGGAACACCCAGTATTTTAATGGCCGGCCCACTCAAGGCTGAGAGCCCCTTTGGGACGACACAAAAGATTCAACCTGTGTTGCAACAAGGTGATTTAAAAAAACTGTTCATCTTGTTGATTGCGTTCTGTATAGATATTTACCCAGACGAGATGTGGCAGCTTTACAATGGTCTTTGTGCCTGCTTTGTCCTGGGAAAGGTGTTTACTTACACTGCTGGTCGAACAAGTTGAAATTGAAGTAAAAGTTGCCTTAACAGATCCAGAATCGGATTACTCTTCCCCAAATCCTAACCGTAACCATTAGGGGAATGAAAATATAGCGTATCCAAGACCAAGGCTATGGGCAACTTAATCCCTTCAATATTCTTCTTGCGCTTGCAACCAGATTAGACACAAATAATGAATTGGCTCTTTAATATGAGAGATTAGTGTAATTGCTTTCAATAGAAAATAAATGGAAGTAAAATACATCACATTTGTAGCTTCTTCTCTAACAATAAAGTCCTAGTGATGAGTGAGTTGAAGAAACAATACCTATTATGAGGAGCGTAATTAAGCAATAAGGTTCGAGGAGGTGTGGTATATGGCCATTATACCACGGCTAAGGGCAGCTCTTAGACATGAGATGACGAGCGGAGTGCCTGGACACAGCCCTTAGCTGTGATATATTGTCCATACACCACAAACCCCCGAGGTGCCTTACTGCTATAATAAACTGGTTACCATCATAAACCCCTGAGGTGCCTTACTGCTATAATAAACTGGTTACCATCATAAACCCCTGAGGTGCCTTACTGCTATAATAAACTGGTTACCATCATAAACCCCTGAGGTGCCTTACTGCTATAATAAACTGGTTACCATCATAAACCCCTGAGGTGCCTTACTGCTATAATAAACTGGTTACCATCATAAACCCCTGAGGTGCCTTACTGCTATAATAAACTGGTTACCATCATAAACCCCTGAGGTGCCTTACTGCTATAATAAACTGGTTACCATCATAAACCCCTGAGGTGCCTTACTGCTGTAATAAACTGGTTACCATCATAAACCCCTGAGGTGCCTTACTGCTATAATAAACTGGTTACCATCATAAACCCCTGAGGTGCCTTACTGCTATAATAAACTGGTTACCATCATAAACCCCTGAGGTGCCTTACTGCTATAATAAACTGGTTACCATCATAAACCCCTGAGGTGCCTTACTGCTATAATAAACTGGTTACCATCATAAACCCCTGAGGTGCCTTACTGCTATAATAAACTGGTTACCATCATAAACCCCTGAGGTGCCTTACTGCTATAATAAACTGGTTACCATCATAAACCCCTGAGGTGCCTTACTGCTATAATAAACTGGTTACCATCATAAACCCCTGAGGTGCCTTACTGCTATAATAAACTGGTTACCATCATAAACCCCTGAGGTGCCTTACTGCTATAATAAACTGGTTACCATCATAAACCCCTGAGGTGCCTTACTGCTATAATAAACTGGTTACCATCATAAACCCCTGAGGTGCCTTACTGCTATAATAAACTGGTTACCATCATAAACCCCTGAGGTGCCTTACTGCTATAATAAACTGGTTACCATCATAAACCCCTGAGGTGCCTTACTGCTATAATAAACTGGTTACCATCATAAACCCCTGAGGTGCCTTACTGCTATAATAAACTGGTTACCATCATAAACCCCTGAGGTGCCTTACTGCTATAATAAACTGGTTACCATCATAAACCCCTGAGGTGCCTTACTGCTATAATAAACTGGTTACCATCATAAACCCCTGAGGTGCCTTACTGCTATAATAAACTGGTTACCATCATAAACCCCTGAGGTGCCTTACTGCTATAATAAACTGGTTACCATCATAAACCCCTGAGGTGCCTTACTGCTATAATAAACTGGTTACCATCATAAACCCCTGAGGTGCCTTACTGCTATAATAAACTGGTTACCATCATAAACCCCTGAGGTGCCTTACTGCTATAATAAACTGGTTACCATCATAAACCCCTGAGGTGCCTTACTGCTATAATAAACTGGTTACCATCATAAACCCCTGAGGTGCCTTACTGCTATAATAAACTGGTTACCATCATAAACCCCTGAGGTGCCTTACTGCTATAATAAACTGGTTACCATCATAAACCCCTGAGGTGCCTTACTGCTATAATAAACTGGTTACCATCATAAACCCCTGAGGTGCCTTACTGCTCATAATAAACTGGTTACCATCATAAACCCCTGAGGTGCCTTACTGCTATAATAAACTGGTTACCATCATAAACCCCTGAGGTGCCTTACTGCTATAATAAACTGGTTACCATCATAAACCCCTGAGGTGCCTTACTGCTATAATAAACTGGTTACCATCATAAACCCCTGAGGTGCCTTACTGCTATAATAAACTGGTTACCATCATAAACCCCTGAGGTGCCTTACTGCTATAATAAACTGGTTACCATCATAAACCCCTGAGGTGCCTTACTGCTATAATAAACTGGTTACCATCATAAACCCCTGAGGTGCCTTACTGCTATAATAAACTGGTTACCATCATAAACCCCTGAGGTGCCTTACTGCTATAATAAACTGGTTACCATCATAAACCCCTGAGGTGCCTTACTGCTATAATAAACTGGTTACCATCATAAACCCCTGAGGTGCCTTACTGCTATAATAAACTGGTTACCATCATAAACCCCTGAGGTGCCTTACTGCTATAATAAACTGGTTACCATCATAAACCCCTGAGGTGCCTTACTGCTATAATAAACTGGTTACCATCATAAACCCCTGAGGTGCCTTACTGCTATAATAAACTGGTTACCATCATAAACCCCTGAGGTGCCTTACTGCTATAATAAACTGGTTACCATCATAAACCCCTGAGGTGCCTTACTGCTATAATAAACTGGTTACCATCATAAACCCCTGAGGTGCCTTACTGCTATAATAAACTGGTTACCATCATAAACCCCTGAGGTGCCTTACTGCTATAATAAACTGGTTACCATCATAAACCCCTGAGGTGCCTTACTGCTATAATAAACTGGTTACCATCATAAACCCCTGAGGTGCCTTACTGCTATAATAAACTGGTTACCATCATAAACCCCTGAGGTGCCTTACTGCTATAATAAACTGGTTACCATCATAAACCCCTGAGGTGCCTTACTGCTATAATAAACTGGTTACCATCATAAACCCCTGAGGTGCCTTACTGCTATAATAAACTGGTTACCATCATAAACCCCTGAGGTGCCTTACTGCTATAATAAACTGGTTACCATCATAAACCCCTGAGGTGCCTTACTGCTATAATAAACTGGTTACCATCATAAACCCCTGAGGTGCCTTACTGCTATAATAAACTGGTTACCATCATAAACCCCTGAGGTGCCTTACTGCTATAATAAACTGGTTACCATCATAAACCCCTGAGGTGCCTTACTGCTATAATAAACTGGTTACCATCATAAACCCCTGAGGTGCCTTACTGCTATAATAAACTGGTTACCATCATAAACCCCTGAGGTGCCTTACTGCTATAATAAACTGGTTACCATCATAAACCCCTGAGGTGCCTTACTGCTATAATAAACTGGTTACCATCATAAACCCCTGAGGTGCCTTACTGCTATAATAAACTGGTTACCATCATAAACCCCTGAGGTGCCTTACTGCTATAATAAACTGGTTACCATCATAAACCCCTGAGGTGCCTTACTGCTATAATAAACTGGTTACCATCATAAACCCCTGAGGTGCCTTACTGCTATAATAAACTGGTTACCATCATAAACCCCTGAGGTGCCTTACTGCTATAATAAACTGGTTACCATCATAAACCCCTGAGGTGCCTTACTGCTATAATAAACTGGTTACCATCATAAATAGAATAGTAAACAAGTATTTTTGCATCATATATCGTCTGATATCCACACAGCTGAAATGCTGTTTCAGCCAATCAGCATCCAGTACCCAAGCTACCCGGTTTATAATTACAGAACAGATAAGACCTCGTTGTTGACAATACTTTTTTTTTTTTATTACTGGTGCCGTGGACTGTAGTTGTGAAAACAGAAACGTAGCACGCCATACAGCGCTCACACACACACACACACACACACACACACACACACACACACACACACACACACACACACACACACACACAGTTCAAAGAGCCTCCTAATTAGATGCAAAGTAATTAATAGCAAAAAGTCTCATTAGAATATTGTTTTGTAATTATAATACCGTTAATCGGCCGCAGTTGACGAACGTCAGGCCCGCTAATTGATGACTAAGATGCTCTGTGTAGTGGAAACTAAGAGGGTAGCTAGAACTATGCCTATATTTAATATGGGTCGAAGATGGACCTCATGTCAAGAGTTAGCATCCTAATCACATACCCATTAGGATGGAATGACTAATGTCTCCCCTCTGCTATAGTCCTCTTATGGTATATCCCTAATGCAGTGTCACCCTGATTATTTGTGGGCTTATTTAACCAGCCCTACTACTGATTGGACTTTGGCTCAATTGGGATTTTGCGGAAGTCGAGTCACAATACCTCTTCAAATATGTGAATTCAGAACATATTTCTCTCCCTGTCTGGTCATATTCTGTCTGTTTATCTTCCTCCCTCTTTCTGGATTAAGTGAGGACCGCCAGCCCCCTCTTCCCCTCTCCTCTAGTTGCCCTTCCCCTTGCCCGGTCTGTAGCTCTCTAACCCCCGTTGGCACTGCGTGGGAGGGTGGCAAGGCGCGGGGCGGCGCGGCAGCAACCCTGTGATGCCAGCCTTGCTTAATGGGGGCCCGGGTAGGAGACTGACGTGACAGACGACGGGGTTCTGTTCCTTAACGATGCTGCACCGCGGCACATCTCGCCCCAGAAGACCCTAAACGGCCTGGTACTCCTGCGGCTTTCTGTCTCAATCCCTGGGATTAATTACCGGCACTATTTATAGTGGGGAGGGGGTGGGGGTATAAATGAAAGACTTTAAAAGACTGGGGAAGAGGGAGACTATAAATGCTAGAGAGAGAGAGAGAGAGAGAGAGAGAGAGAGAGAGAGAGAGAGAGAACCAGCACCTGTAGCATCTGCTGTCAACAGTGAGACCTACTTTTGCCCAGAGCCTATAGGGCCAAAAGTAGTGCACTATGTAGGGAATAGGATGACATTTGGGACTCAGTCAACGAGGAGGAATCCTGCATTGAGAGAATTTAGGAGATGGTGGTATTGCTGTAGGCTAAAGGACTGATACTCGTCAGCTGTACAACTGAAATGTGTTTTCCATATTTAACCCAACCCCTCTGAATCAGAGAGGTGCAGGGGGCTGCCTTAAACAATGTCCACATCATCAGCACCTGGGGAACAGTGGGTTAACTGCCTTGCTCAGGGGAAGAATGACAGAGTTTTATCTTGTCAGCTCAGGGATTTGATCCAGCAACCTTTCCGTTACAGACCCAACACTCCTACTTACCAGGCTACATGCTCTTTCCATGACATAGACTGACCAGGTGAACACTTATTGATGTCACCTGTTTGACCGGTTGGTGTGTCAAGAACTGCAACGCTGCTGCGTTTTTCACACTTAACCGTTTCCCGTGTGTATAAAGAATGGTCCACCAGCCAAAGGACATCCAGCCAACTTGACACAACTGTGGGAAACATTGGAGTCAATAAGGGCCAACATCCTTGTGGAACGCAATATTAGGAAGGTGTCCTTAATGTTTTGTACACTCAGTGTAGATATGAATCACTAAGGCGATCCAAGCCCACTATTTGAACTTTCAGCATCGGTAAAAATATGATGGGTTGAAATAAAATGGATCTAATCTCCTGCCCATGACAACAGTTTGTGAGCAGTTTTGCATGATTGACTGGGTAAGTAGGTTGACAGAAGCATCTAATGTTGAAGTGGACATTTTCTTAGCCAGTTCATTGGCCATGTTTATTGTCCTGTTTGGCGCACTGGGGGACCAACATCTCTGCTCGTTTTCACTCTATAAATAATCTCATCTGGGACCGACTTCAAACCAAGGAGCCAGGCGTGTCTCTGGACATTCATTAACATGACTCGATGGGGGAACGTGCCAGAGGGGAACAGGACAAGCAGCAGGACAGCAGGACAGGAGCCAGGCGTGTCTCTGGACATTCATTGACGTGACTCGATGGGGGAACGTGCCAGAGGGGAACAGGACAAGCAGCAGGACAGCAGGACAGGAGGACAGGAGCACTGGAGGCCTGAGTTGTGTACTGTCACCTGTTTCTGGGTTTGGCACTCTGATGAAAGTTATTCCTCCATCTTGGAGAGACATTGATTAACAAGCCTCCAATCCACTCTTGCCCCCCTTTCCATTCCCTCTCTACTCCACCATTTCAACCCTGTGGAACTGTGAATTCTGAAGAGCGGAGGGAAGGAACTCCTTGACGATATGAGAAGCGGGGAAGCGGAGCCACTCTGAGCCTTTCACTGTGGAGGATGAGAAGGACTCTCTGGAGGGGCCCAGCCTGGGGACAGTGGAGTGTCCTGTCTGCTCTGCAGCCTGTTTTGGTTCTAGAATGACCCTCCATTGTTTGGAACCTCTCTTTGTTCTCTGCTTTGAGTGTGGGAGGGAGGTTAGCGTTTCGGCTAGTAACATTGGGCTCTGGGGTTCCATTGGCTTTCTCTGTGATGTGACTGTGCTCTCCACAGAAATACACTCAGAGATTACGGTCCCCATAGCACTCTTATCTCCCCCTCCCTACCTCTCTCTCTCCCTCTCTCTCTGACGCTCCCTACCTCTCTTTCTCTCCCTCTCTCTCCTTCTTCCCCCCATCTCTCTCTCTCCCTCTCTCTCTGACCCTCCCTATTTCTCTTTCCTTCTCTCCTGAGCTCTCGTTTGTGAGTCCCAGATTGTTGATAAGTGCTCTCTTTGCCTGCTAAACCCAGCTTTGGTTCCCAGAGTGGGCTGTTTTCTACTGTGTGGTGGGGGGCCTGGGCCCCTTTCACTCCTTCATATTGTTTGCATCCTAAATGGCTCCCTATTTAGTGCACTACTTTTGACCAGAGATAGGGCTCTGATAAAAAGAATTGTGCGCTAATAGGGAATAGGGTGCCATTTGGGACCCAGGGTTGAGCCTTTCCCCTGGTGGTCCTTGGGTAGCCAGGTGTCTGGGATTGTCTCCAGCTCTCTCGTTGGGCTGCACTAACAAGCTCCCTAAGCCCAGAAGAGAAGAAAGCTCTCTCTCCTGTTTCTCCCCACTCTCAGCCCATTTCTCATTTCCATAATGGTTGTTTCATTAGGGTCCACCCCCGGAGCACACAGCATGCTAGGAGTTCTGGAAGTGGAAAACCTCTCTGATAGGTTAACGACCATTGAGAACAATGTTTTCTCAAAAGCCCTTTTTTGGGCGTTGTTGTTGGTTGGTCCTGGTAATTTGAATTTACATCTGAAGTTTTGTTCTCGGTCCAGACCCTGGGAAACTTGTCCGTTTTATGGGCTTTTTACCAGCGCTTTACCTTTGATCTTTTCGTGTTAGTTAACGATGAAAGCGTGGGTTTTGGGTCTGGCCATAAAGTATAATGGGGAAAGTTGTCTTTGTGAACGCTGTTTACCGGGAAGCTCGACGTCGACGGACAACACTCATTTGTTCTGAGATCCATTTAAAAAACTGAAGAAACAAATTGTTTGGTGTGCGATTCGTAGAGGGAGAATCACTAATGGGGTCGCTGTTATTGCCTCAAATATCAATCCGTTTCTGTTTACTGAAATGGATGATTTTCAGAGCACAAGTAGCAGCTATCCATCGACCATTATCCCTAATGTGAAGTTGCCAGTATACACTGTCTGCGTGCCAAATGGCACCCTATTCCCTATGTACAGTAGTGCACTACTTTTGACCAGGGCTCATAGGGCCATTTGGGACACAGGCACTCTCTCTCCGTTCTCAGTAGTTTGTGCTCATTTACCCAGAATGCACTTTGTCAGACAGCAGGACACTCTTGTTTCTCAAGATGGCATCCAAGAAAATGAATTAGCCCCTAATGGGTTATGTCATTTAATGCAAATGACTTTTTACTCCACAAAGGATTGCGTAGATCGTCTTCCCCTCATCTCTCCATTGGATGGCTTAACGCTTGGTGTCATTTGCCCTCTCGTTGACACCATTACCGTTTGCCTTCTCCAATATTCCAGTGTCAGATTTCTCTCTCTTTTTTCAACCTCGTTGGTCTTTTCGGCTGCGGCATTGTGAATGTGTCAGATGAAGCCATCTATGTCAAGATATTTATCTCCCAAGCAGGTCCCCGGGCCTCTCTGCCTTGCTTCCTTGTTTCTGTCCACACGTCACCCTGTCGACTTTCTCCATTACCAATGCCGCCAGCTAGCGAAATGACTTTGATCGAGTTTTGATTTGTTTCTTTCCCCTCCCCACCCCACCCCAAGCCACCCCTCGATGTACCTACTGTATTCATCCCTGGGAACCTGCCCCGCAATGACCGTCCCAATCAACATTGGCTGCACTCCCTGTCGTTCCACCATTCCGTTGAGTGTTATCCAGTCTCCAGAAGCAGTGGTCTCACACTGCCATCCTGATGACTTTGTTTGGAGGCAAATGATACCTCTGTGTCACGCTGCTTTCTTCATCTTTTACCAGCCTGTGTAACACATGCCAAGCAAGCCTGACACAAAACAGAGGGGACATAACCTTGTGTTTGTTTTTTAAAATAGCCATGGCTCTTTGAACTCACTACGACTGAAGTGTTTCAAAATCACATCGGTCTTTGTGACTTGAGCAAATGAAACACGCAAATTACTCAAGTAAGACATGAAGCGTAGCACAGAGTACAAACACACACGTCCAATGAGAGGCATTTTCCCGTTTCAAAACGTTTTGGTACAGCCCTACTGAATACAACCACAGTTGGAGAGGCCCCCTTTCTTTCCCATGGTGGAGCTGGTAGTGAGAGCAGGGCAGCCTCGGATGTCAGTTGTCAGTTGTTATGGGTCTCAGATGGAACATGACATATGGCAGGTTTTCAGGACTTCAATGCGGATGCGACAACGACCTGCCAAAAGCTTTCAGTTTTTAGTTTTTTGCCGGCATCAGTTCCTCTTTTTTTTTTACAACATTTTTCCTCTTAGCTTTCGGTCCCTCTTGATCTAATAACAGAAGAGTTGGATGGACTACCAGTGTAGTTGGAATGTTGTTCCTCTCTTCCCTCCAAATGGGGTTAATAGAAGGCTCAAAAGTAGAAAAGAATCAGCAAACGATTGATGATTTACATTTACATTACATTTAAGTCATTTAGCAGACGCTCTTATCCAGAGCGACTTACAAATTGGTGCATTCACCTTATGACATCCAGTGGAACAGTCACTTTACAATAGTGCATCTAAATCTTAAAAGGGGGGTGAGAAGGATTACTTATCCTATCCTAGGTATTCTTTAAAGAGGTGGGGTTTCAGGTGTCTCCGGAAGGTGGTGATTGACTCCGCTGTCCTGGCGTCGTGAGGGAGTTTGTTCCACCATTGGGGGGCCAGAGCAGCGAACAGTTTTGACTGGGCTGAGCGGGAACTGTACTTCCTCAGTGGTAGGGAGGCGAGCAGGCCAGAGGTGGATGAACGCAGTGCCCTTGTTTGGGTGTAGGGCCTGATCAGAGCCTGGAGGTACTGAGGTGCCGTTCCCCTCACAGCTCCGTAGGCAAGCACCATGGTCTTGTAGAGGATGCGAGCTTCAACTGGAAGCCAGTGGAGAGAGCGGAGGAGCGGGGTGACGTGAGAGAACTTGGGAAGGTTGAACACCAGACGGGCTGCGGCGTTCTGGATGAGTTGTAGGGGTTTAATGGCACAGGCAGGGAGCCCAGCCAACAGCGAGTTGCAGTAGTCCAGATGGGAGATGACAAGTGCCTGGATTAGGACCTGCGCCACTTCCTGTGTGAGGCAGGGTCGTACTCTGCGGATGTTGTAGAGCATGAACCTACAGGAACGGGCCACCGCCTTGATGTTAGTTGAGAACGACAGGGTGTTGTCCAGGATCACGCCAAGGTTCTTAGCGCTCTGGGAGGAGGACACAGTGGAGTTGTCAACCGTGATGGCGAGATCATGGAACGGGCAGTCCTTCCCGGGAGGAAGAGCAGCTCCGTCTTGCCGAGGTTCAGCTTGAGGTGGTGATCCGTCATCCACACTGATATGTCTGCCAGACATGCAGAGATGCGATTCGCCACCTGGTCATCAGAAGGGGGAAAGGAGAAGATTAATTGTGTGTCGTCTGCATAGCAATGATAGGAGAGACCATGTGAGGTTATGACAGAGCCAAGTGACTTGGTGTATAGCGAGAATAGGAGAGGGCCTAGAACAGAGCCCTGGGGGACACCAGTGGTGAGAGCGCGTGGTGAGGAGACATTCTCGCCACGCCACCTGGTAGGAGCGACCTGTCAGGTAGGACGCAATCCAAGCGTGGGCCGCGCCGGAGATGCCCAACTCGGAGAGGGTGGAGAGGAGGATCTGATGGTTCACAGTATCGAAGGCAGCCGATAGGTCTAGAAGGATGAGAGCAGAGGAGAGAGAGTTAGCTTTAGCGGTGCGGAGCGCCTCCGTGATACAGAGAAGAGCAGTCTCAGTTGAATGACTAGTCTTGAAACCTGACTGATTTGGATCAAGAAGGTCATTCTGAGAGAGATAGCGGAAGAGCTGGCCAAGGACGGCACGTTCAAGAGTTTTGGAGAGAAAATAAAGAAGGGATACTGGTCTGTAGTTGTTGACATCGGTGGGATCGAGTGTAGGTTTTTTCAGAAGGGGTGCAACTCTCGCTCTCTTGAAGACGGAAGGGACGTAGCCAGCGGTCAGGGATGAGTTGATGAGCGAGGTGAGGTAAGGGAGAAGGTCTCCGGAAATGGTCTGGAGAAGAGAGGAGGGGATAGGGTCAAGCGGGCAGGTTGTTGGGCGGCCGGCCGTCACAAGACGCGAGATTTCATCTGGAGAGAGAGGGGAGAAAGAGGTCAGAGCACAGGGTAGGGCAGTGTGAGCAGAACCAGCGGTGTCGTTTGACTTAGCAAACGAGGATCGGATGTCGTCGACCTTCTTTTCAAAATGGTTGACGAAGTCATCTGCAGAGAGGGAGGAGGGGGGAGGGGGAGGAGGATTCAGGAGGGAGGAGAAGGTGGCAAAGAGCTTCCTAGGGTTAGAGGCAGAAGCTTGGAATTTAGAGTGGTAGAAAGTTGCTTTAGCAGCAGAGACAGAAGAGGAAAATGTAGAGAGGAGGGAGCGAAAGGATGCCAGGTCCGCAGGGAGGCGAGTTTTCCTCCATTTCCGCTCGGCTGCCCGGAGCCCTGTTCCCTGAGTCGTCGAGCCACGGAGCGGGAGGGGAGGACCGAGCCGGCCTGGAGGATAGGGGGCATAGAGAGTCAAAGGATGCAGAAAGGGAGGAGAGGAGGGTTGAGGAGGCAGAATCAGGAGATAGGTTGGAGAAGGTTTGAGCAGAGGGAAGAGATGATAGGATGGAAGAGGAGAGAGTAGCGGGGGAGAGAGAGCAAAGGTTGGGACGGCGCGATACCATCCGAGTAGGGGCAGTGTGGGAAGTGTTGGATGAGAGCGAGAGGGAAAAGGATACAAGGTAGTGGTCGAAGACTTGGAGGGGAGTTGCAATGAGGTTAGTGGAAGAACAGCATCTAGTAAAGATGAGGTCGAGCGTATTGCCTGCCTTGTGAGTAGGGGGGGAAGGTGAGAGGGTGAGGTCAAAAGAGGAGAGGAGTGGAAAGAAGGAGGCAGAGAGGAATGAGTCAAAGGTAGAAGTGGGGAGGTTAAAGTCGCCCAGAACTGTGAGAGGTGAGCCGTCCTCAGGAAAGGAGCTTATCAAGGCATCAAGCTCATTGATGAACTCTCTGAGGGAACCTGGAGGGCGATAAATGATAAGGATGTTAAGCTTGAAAGGGCTGGTAACTGTGACAGCATGGAATTCAAAGGAGGCGATAGACAGATGGGTAAGGGGAGAAAGAGAGAATGACCACTTGGGAGAGATGAGGATCCCGGTGCCACCACCCCGCTGACCAGAAGCTCTCGGGGTGTGCGAGAACACGTGGGCGGACGAAGAGAGAGCAGTAGGAGTGGCAGTGTTATCTGTGGTGATCCATGTTTCCGTCAGTGCCAAGAAGTCGAGGGACTGGAGGGAGGCATAGGCTGAGATGAACTCTGCCTTGTTGGCCGCAGATCGGCAGTTCCAGAGGCTACCGGAGACCTGGAACTCCATGTGGGTCGTGTGCGCTGGGACCACCAGATTAGGGTGGCCGCGGCCACGCGGTGTGGAGCGTTTGTATGGTCTGTGCAGAGAGGAGAGAACAGGGATAGACAGACACATAGTTGACAGGCTACAGAAGAGGCTACGCTAATGCAAAGGAGATTGGAATGACAAGTGGACTACACGTCTCGAATGTTCAGAAAGTTAAGCTTACGTAGCAAGAATCTAATTGACTAAAATGATTAAAATGATACAGTACTGCTGAAGTAGGCTAGCTGGCAGTGGCTGCGTTGTTGACTTTGTAGGCTAGCTGGCAGTGGCTGCGTTGTTGACACTACACTAATCAAGTCGTTCCGTTGAGTGTAATAGTTTCTACAGTGCTGCTATTCGGGGGCTAGCTGGCTAGCTAGCAGTGTTGATTACGTTACGTTGCGTTAAAAGAACGACAATAGCTGGCTAGCTAACCTAGAAAATCGCTCTAGACTACACAATTATCTTTGATACAAAGACGGCTATGTAGCTAGCTATGTAGCTAGCTACGATCAAACAAATCAAACCGTTGTACTGTAATGAAATTAAATGAAAATGATACCTGTGGATACCTGTGGAGCGAAGCGGAATGCGACCGGGTTGTTGAGTTCTATTCGGAAGACGTTGGCTAGCTGTTGGCTAGCTAGCAGTGTCTCCTACGTTTGGTGCAATAAACCATTTTTACATGTTTGCTTTACAGACCACTGAGTTAGATACAAATAAACCTCAGGTAGGTGCAATGGCACATGGGTAGAGTAGTTTTAGGGATTTATCGTCCGTCCTCATTAAGAGGAATATACACACATTAAACTACACTACCCAGCAAAGCGCAGAGCTGTCACTGCGTTGTGATGATGTGTGTTCTAGCGAACCTGACCAAGGTGTTTACCCCTTGTAATCACTCACTGAAATGTTTCAGTTATTTCCTCGTCCACTTAAGGTAGGTGTGTTGTGTGGACGCGATACCTGTCAAATATCACCTTTACCAACCTTACCCTTCGTTCCTCCTCTTCGGTTTGTCTTCGGGCGACCGCCATTAAACCCTAACCTCTCTGTTTCTCCCTCGCACGCCCTGCGTACTATCCTCCACCCGATGACATCATCATATCCTCCACCCGATGACATCATCATACAGATGGAACTCAGTTAATGTCATAATGCACTATGCTGCGTGCATCCTCTCTGCCCAGGCTGTTCCAGATGACATCATCATACAGATGGAACTCAGTTCATGTCATAATGCACTATGCTGCGTGCATCCTCTCTGCCCAGGCTGTTCCAGATGACATCATCATACAGATGGATCTCAGTTAATGTCATAATGCACTATGCTGCGTGCATCCTCTCTGCCCAGGCTGTTCCAGATGACATCATCATACAGATGGAACTCAGTTAATGTCATAATGCACTATGCTCATCATACAGATGGAACTCAGTTAATGTCATAATGCACTATGCTGCGTGCCTCCTCTCTGCCCAGGCTGTTCCAGATGACATCATCATGGAACTCAGTTAATGTCATAATGCACTATGCTGCGTGCCTCCTCTCTGCCCAGGCTGTTCCAGATGACATCATCATACAGATGGAACTCAGTTCATGTCATAATGCACTATGCTGCATGCCTCCTCTCTGCCCAGGCTGTTCCAGATGACATCATCATACAGATGGAACTCAGTTAATGTCATAATGCACTATGCTGCGTGCCTCCTCTCTGCCCAGGCTGTTCCAGATGACATCATCATACAGATGGAACTCAGTTAATGTCATAATGCACTATGCTGCGTGCATCCTCTCTGCCCAGGCTGTTCCAGATGACATCATCATACAGATGGAACTCAGTTAATGTCATAATGCACTATGCTGCGTGCCTCCTCTCTGCCCAGGCTGTTCCAGATGACATCATCATACAGATGGAACTCAGTTAATGTCATAATGCACTATGCTGCGTGCATCCTCTCTGCCCAGGCTGTTCCAGATGACATCATCATACAGATGGAACTCAGTTAATGTCATAATGCACTATGCTGCGTGCATCATCTCTGCCCAGGCTGTTCCCGCCGCCGCGTCGGTCCCGTAATATGATATAAAAGGCCTAATTGGTCTCTGCTGTTTTTCGTGTTGCTTCTCCTCTTTCCACTGGATGTCAGTTGACAGTCTAGCCATTACATCTCCGAGGGCCTGAATTAGCGGCATGTTGAACGGCCCTAACACAATTGAATCCTTTAATGATACCCCAGAGTGCAATGTTCCAGGATAATGATACTGGACATGCTTTATCTATTTACTATCGCAGAAACTCTCCAAATATAATATATATATATATATATATATATATATATATATATATATATATATATCTCTCTCTCTCTCTCTCTCTCTCTCTCTCTCTCTCTCTCTCTCTCTCTCTCTCTCTCTCTCTCTCTGATAGGATTATGGGTTCTGATTTGTATCTTTTTATGTCCACTTACAGTACTGACAGAGTACATTAGACTGGAGGGTGTCATACAAGCATACCATGCAAGCAATACCACTGCTACTCTCTCTCTCTCTCTCTCTCTTCCTCTCTCTCTCTCTCTCTCTTCCTCTCTCTCTCCCCCCTCTCTCTCTCTATCTCCCGCCCTCTCTCCCCTTCCTCTTGTGCTCTCTCCCTCTCGATCTCTCGCCTCATCTATTTTAGCGTTTTAGCAGAGAGTACAGTACAGCAGACAGCTCCGGTTTTATGTAGTTATAATGCACAGCCGTTTTGTGTGTTATCAATTTAGCATGTACTTATTGTGGCAGTTATCTGAGCCTCCAGTTCTTCTCTGCAGTGAGTAATGCCTCTCTTGACAGCAAACAGAATCTGTTGGCAAAATGGGAACAAGTGAGATTTAGTGTGTGTGTGTGTGTGCGCGCGCTGCTACACCCGGTTGTTCTAAACACTCCTGTATGTAGAACACCCAGTACTAGCAGAAAGGTCATTTCACTGTCAGTAATCAGATCAGCCAGTCTGTTGCTATTACCTTCGGTGGTCCACCACCGTCTCAAATCAAGTCAAATTGTATTTGTCACATGCGCCGAATACAACAAATTCTTACTTTACAAGCCCTTAACCAACAATGCAGTTCAAGAAATAGAGTTAAGAAAATATTTACTAAATAAACTGATGTAAAAAATGCTATAAAAAGTAACACAATAATATAACAGTAACGAGGCTATATACAAGTAGGCACCGGTACCGAGTCAATGTGCGGTGGTACCGGTACCGAGTCAATGTGTGGGGGCACCGGTACCGAGTCAATGTGCGGTGGCACCGGTACCGAGTCAATGTGCGGGGGCACCGGTACCGAGTCAATGTGCGGGGGCACCGGTACCGAGTCAATGTGCGGGGGCACCGGTACCGAGTCAATGTGCGGGGGCACCGGTACCGAGTCAATGTGCGGTGGCACCGGCTAGGAAATGTAATGTATTTCCTGGACTAAACCAGCCTCCCTATGCTCCCTGTTCTATTCCAGTGTGCCGTCTAATTCTGTCATCTAAATGTTGTTTGATGAACAGAAGTATTTGCATGTTTTGTTTCCCAATGAAACAAACATTGTCTTCAACAATCCCTCACAGCCGTCACCAGGGACCCGTGGGGGGGGGGGGAGCACCCAGATACCTTCATAGAACATGACTTGAGTAAAAGTGAAAGTCACCCAGTAAAATACTGCTTGAGTAAAAGTCTAAAAGTATTTGGTTATAAATATACTTAAGTATCAATAGTAAAAGTATAAATAATTTTAAAAGTCTTATATTTAGCGAACCAGACAATACTTTTTTCTTGTTTAAAAAAAAATGTATGTATAACCTGGGGCACAGTTCAACACTCAGACATCATTTACAAATGAAGCATTTGTGTTTAGTGAGTCTGTCAGATCAGAGGCAGTAGAGATGACCAGGGATGTTCTCTTGATAAGTGTGTGACTGAGACAATTTTCCTGTCCTGCTTAGCATTCAAAATGTAACAAGTACTTTTGGGTGTCAGGGAAAATGTAAGGAGTAAAAAGTACATCATTTTCTTTAGCAATGTGGTGGAGTTAAAGTAAAAGTAGGCAAAAATATAAATAGTAAAGTATAGGTACCCAAAAAGCTACATAAGTACTACTTAAAAGTATTTTTACTTAATTATTTCACACCACTGGCAGTGACATAGTTAAAATAAAAATGGAGCACATTTGAATATGGCCCACTGATTGAATCAATCTCTCTCTCCTTTAGTTTTTTAACAAGACTATAACGTCAAGCCCAGCTGCTGCAAGGCAAAGATGAATTTTTCAATATTCATCATAACAAACCTTGACAAAACCACAGCGGGGCGGTGAATGTGTGTGTGTGTGTGTGTGTGTGTGTGTGTGTGTGTGTGTGTGTGTGTGTGTGTGTGTGTGTGTGTGTAAGTAGCCTAGCGCCAGATGTACAGTAATGCATATGGTTTGTCAGAACAGAAGTGGGCAGGCGTCAGGTTTCTCAAAGCTTCCAGAACGCCAGGGTCCTAGTCTCCTAATTGGCCCACGGTCCCTACGAGACGGCTGGTTGGCCCACGGTCCCTAGGAGACATCTGTGGCCGTTGGCCCGATGTGGGATGGTGAGGAGTAGGGTTTCCAACAGCAGGGGCCTCAACAGTGATATCCACCCCAATCACCCGGTCTGGGTGATCAGGCAGGCAGACAGGCAGATCCACCTAGATCTTAGATCTGTCTCTCTGGCTCCTGACAGGCTCTCTGGGTCACCCTTACCGCTGTCTGACTCGTGCTTCCGTATCAGTCTAAAGATCCTGTCTCCACCCTGCCTCAACCCACAGATCACCCTGTCTCTAGACTCCTCAACCCACAGATCACCCTGTCTCTATCTAGACTCCTCAACCCACAGATCACCCTGTCTCTAGACTCCTCTGCCCACAGATCACCCTGTCTCTAGACTCCTCTGCCCACAGATCACCCTGTCTCTAGACTCCTCTGCCCACAGATCACCCTGTCTCTAGACTCCTCTGCCCACAGATCACCCTGTCTCTAGACTCCTCTGCCCACAGATCACCCTGTCTCTAGACTCCTCTGCCCACGGATAAACCGCATCCGTTCTTGTCTTCAATACAAGGACATACCCGTTCAGTCCTGTCTCTCCTCCTCCTCCTCTCTCCATGCTGATTTCACACTCACTCGCTCATGGTTTTCTCTCTCAGGCCTCCTTAACTCCTGGATAAACAATTTGTTTCTTCTCTGGTCCTTTTCCCCCTCAGAACATCTCTCCCATAAAAGTGATTTCAAATACAAATACGCGTTATTCACTCTGTCAAATCAATTCGCTCTGCCTTGTAGTATTCCTAGATATTTCGGGATACCCTCTCTCTACCCTCTCTCACCTTCTCAAACACTCCCAGAGATATACAGTAGCAACATTTCAAACTCTCTTCCTAACTTTGAGGTGTAACATACAGGTACCATCTTAACAGTGTGAGGGGAGAATACATTATAGAAGACAACATTGTTGAGTAAAAGGACATTGAAATAGATTTCCCCCCCCCCTCCCTTTTCTACTCCTTCCTTCCCCTCACAGTCAACTGCCGTCCGCCTGCCCAGCGGTTTCCCAGGTTACACAAACATCTTGCTCCATTTAAGGAGTGAGTGAAAACCTCAGGTTGAGTTGGAAGGAGCCTGCCTTGTGCTACAGCTCAGCTCTCTACTAATTTCCCTGGACAGAACGTACAAGTCAGCCTGTCTCACTGTCTCTTTCACTCACTTTTTATCCCCTTCTCTTCTCTCTTCCATTCTCCGTCCTTGTCTCCCCTCTTCCTCTATCTTTTTATCCCCCTCTATCTCTCTCCCCTCCTTCTCTCTCTGTTCCTCCAGTTATTGATTGCGCTGTAGACATGTTTCATTTAGGGTGTCCCATGCGGTGTTGGGGCACGTTGGGGAGCATCGGTGCGTGGATGCAGAGCCCCCAGTAACAACACACAGCCAGGCTGACATGTTGCTAACCCTCCCCTGGGAGGGGCAATCTGGAACAGCCCCCTGGTCCCTCATTGATGCCTTCCTCCAATACAAGGCCTTAGGCAGGGGTTCATTATAGGGGACATCACACACACACACACACACACACACACACACACACACACACACACACACACACACACACACACACACACACACACACACACACACACACCACACACACCACACACACACCACACACACACACACACACACACACACGCACCATGGCCTGACCTACAAACAATACTGAATTGCTGCATGAAGCCAGGGGTTGAACTGAGCTCCCACATATCTACTGTGCTGTATGAATATGTCTCTGTGTGAATACAGTATGTGTCTGTGTGAATACAGTAGGTGTCTGTGACTGACTACAATATGTGTCTGTGTGAATACAGTATGTGTCTGTGACTGTGTGAATACAGTATGTGTCTGTGACTGTGTGAATACAGTATGTGTCTGTGACTGTGTGAATACAGTATGCGTCTGTGACTGTGTGAATACAGTATGCGTCTGTGACTGTGTGAATACAGTATGTGTCTGTGACTGTGTGAATACAGTATGTGTCTGTGACTGTGTGAATACAGTATGTGTCTGTGACCGTGTGAATACAGTATGTGTCTGTGACCGTGTGAATACAGTATGTGTCTGTGACTGTGTGAATACAGTATGTGTCTGTGACTGTGTGAATACAGTATGTGTCTGTGACCGTGTGAATACAGTATGTGACTGTGTGAATACAGTATGTGACTGTGTGAATACAGTATGCGTCTGTGACTGTGTGAATACAGTATGTGTCTGTGACTGTGTGAATACAGTATGTGTCTGTGACTGTGTGAATACAGTATGCGTCTGTGACTGTGTGAATACAGTATGCGTCTGTGACTGTGTGAATACAGTATGTGTCTGTGACTGTGTGAATACAGTATGTGTCTGTGACCGTGTGAATACAGTATGTCTGTCTGTGAATACAGTATGTGTGTGACCGTGTGATACAGTATGTGTCTGTGACCGTGTGAATACAGTATGTGTCTGTGACTGTGTGAATACAGTATGTGTCTGTGACTGTGTGAATACAGTATGTGTCTGTGACCGTGTGAATACAGTATGTGTCTGTGACCGTGTGAATACAGTATGTGTCTGTGACTGTGTGAATACAGTATGTGTCTGTGACCGTGTGAATACAGTATGTGACTGTGTGAATACAGTATGCGTCTGTGACTGTGTGAATACAGTATGCGTCTGTGACTGTGTGAATACAGTATGTGTCTGTGACTGTGTGAATACAGTATGTGTCTGTGACTGTGTGAATACAGTATGTGTCTGTGACTGTGTGAATACAGTATGTGTCTGTGACCGTGTGAATACAGTATGTGTCTGTGACTGTGTGAATACAGTATGTGTCTGTGACTGTGTGAATACAGTATGTGTCTGTGACCGTGTGAATACAGTATGTGTCTGTGACCGTGTGAATACAGTATGTGTCTGTGACTGTGTGAATACAGTATGTGTCTGTGACCGTGTGAATACAGTATGTGTCTGTGACCGTGTGAATACAGTATGTGTCTGTGACCGTGTGAATACAGTATGTGACTGTGTGAATA
This sequence comes from Oncorhynchus keta, assembly GCF_023373465.1. NCBI lineage: Eukaryota > Metazoa > Chordata > Actinopteri > Salmoniformes > Salmonidae > Oncorhynchus > Oncorhynchus keta. The sequence goes on along the minus strand of NC_068449.1, from coordinate 48,850,188 downwards.
CAGTATGCGTCTGTGACTGTGTGAATACAGTATGCGTCTGTGACTGTGTGAATACAGTATGTGTCTGTGACTGTGTGAATACAGTATGTGTCTGTGACTGTGTGAATACAGTATGTGTCTGTGACTGTGTGAATACAGTATGTGTCTGTGACTGTGTGAATACAGTATGTGTCTGTGACCGTGTGAATACAGTATGTGTCTGTGACTGTGTGAATACAGTATGTGTCTGTGACTGTGTGAATACAGTATGTGTCTGTGACTGTGTGAATACAGTATGTGTCTGTGACTGTGTGAATACAGTATGTGTCTGTGACTGTGTGAATACAGGATGTGTCTGTGACTGTGTGAATACAGTATGTGTCTGTGACCGTGTGAATACAGTATGTGTCTGTGACTGTGTGAATACAGTATGTGTCTGTGACTGTGTGTGAGCAAGCAGACAGTGTTGTGAACTTCTTACCTGCTAGAGACTGCCTTCTACTGGACTTACCAATGACACATGCGGGAAGAATGTCACGGATTCCATCTTGCTGAAGTACACAACACAAGTCTAGGCTGGGAACGTGCATCAGCACAAGCGACAACACCATGACGCTACCATGGCAACCGCCAGACAACAGCAACTTTAAGTGACCTTTGCCTTCAGGACACTTGTACATTATTAACACTCATTGCATATTAATTTATTTGTATATATTCGTATTCCATTCCTTTACTTAGATTTGTGTGTGTTAGGTAGTTGTTGTGGAATTGTTAGATTACTTGTTGATATTGTTGCACTGTTGGAACTGGAAGCACAAGCATTTCTCTACCCTCGCAATAACATCTGCTAACCAATGTGTATGTGACCAGTAACATGTGATTTGATTTTGAGATTGGATTTGATTTGAATTGAACGTTGTTCCTTTGTTCTGGTTTTCTGTGGGATGATTTCAGTCTCTCGCTCCCCATAGGTGAAACATGATTCCCTGTTCAGATTGTGTCTGCAGGCATGGAGGCAGGCAGAAAGACAGGGAGGCAATCAGACAAGCAGTCAGACAAGCTGACCAGGCAGGCAGGCAGGCAGACCAGGCAGACCAGGAAGTGTGTTACTGACCAGATAAATGAAAGGTTATCTAAGATCAGAGCCCTCAGAGATTGCTGTATGTCCTCCTTCAGCCTTGGAGAGAGACAGAGTGTAGAGGGAGAAGAGGAGAGGATAGAAGAGGGAGGTCAGTCATGGATAGAGACAGAGTGTAGAGGGAGAGGACAGGGGAGAAGAGGAGGGGATAGTAGAGGGAGGTCAGTCATGGAGAGAGACAGAGTGTAGAGGGAGAAGACAGGAGAGAAGAGGAGAGGATAGTAGAGGGAGGTCAGTCATGGAGAGAGACAGAGTGTAGAGGGAGAGGACACTGGAGAAGAGGAGGGGATAGAAGAGGGAGGTCAGTCATGGATAGAGACAGAGTGTAGAGGGAGAGGACAGGGGAGAAGAGGAGGGGATAGTAGAGGGAGGTCAGTCATGGAGAGAGACTGAATGTAGAGGGAGAGGACACTGGAGAAGAGGAGGGGATAGTAGAGGGAGGTCAGTCATGGAGAGAGACAGAGTGTAGAGGGAGAGGACAGGGGAGAAGAGGAGAGGATAGTAGAGGGAGGTCAGTCTTGAGAGTTGTTAGGTGCTTTGCAGACACTGAGACCATGTAGAAAGCAAGCATTATACCCTGCTATTTGACACCAGCTATACTCTGTGTTGCCGATTTCAAAGGAAGGCCCTACTTTTCCTGTCCTCTGAATGACTATACGCATTCGGAC
>NC_068449.1:48805900-48843400 GCF_023373465.1 Oncorhynchus keta | reverse complement strand
CTCATGCGATGCAGTACAATGATCATACGATGCAGTACAATACGCATATGATGCTGTACAATACTCATACGACGCAGTACAATACTCACACGATGCAGTACAATACTCACACGATGCAGTACAATGCTCATATGATGCAGTACAATGCTCATACGATGCAGTACAATGCTCATACGATGCAGTACAATGCTCATGCGATGCAGTACAATGCTCATACGATGCAGTACAATGCTCATACGATGCAGTACAATGCTCATACGGTGCAGTACAATGCTCATACGGTGCAGTACAATACTCATACGATGCAGTACAATACTCATACGATGCAGTACAATACTCATACGGTGCAGTACAATACTCATACAATGCAGTACAATGCTCATATTCTGTACAGTACTATTGTGAATGACAGCCCAATGGGTGGCCGTGCTTATTGACTGTCCTGCTGTTCAGCTCTGTTTATAATGAATAAAGTCCACTGCACTGTTGAGGTTATTGTGAGGCACAGACAGCCACAGACACACTTGAGATGTCCCTCTCTCACTTCTCTCTCTCTGTTACAGAATCTGTGCTAGCTTGTACACTAAGAGCAGTTAGTGACAGATTTGAAGGCAGACTCATATCATCCAGTTCCCCCTCCCCCTGTCTTCCCCCCCACCTTTCTTCCAATAATAATAGAGATGAATCTGTCTGAGATTTGAGGGAATTACATGGAGTTTTTCAGGTCACTGTCTGTCAAGGTCTCAACTCCCAGGTACTCTGCCTTGTGTGTGTCACTGTGTGTGTTTGTGTCACTGTGTGTGTGGTTGTTGCTGTGTGTGTGGTTGTTGCTGTGTGTGTGTGTGTGCGTGCGCGTGTGTGTGTGTGTGTGTGTGCGTGCGCATGTTGCTGTGTGACCCTTCGTCAGATGGTACGGTGACCCCATTAGGACATAATTGTCCCTTTCTCAAGGTCTCCTCTAACCAGCAGGAGAGGATGACAGGGCCCAGAACAGTGTGTTACTCAGCACAAATGTCAGTGCATATGTTCATGTGGTGCTCCTCGTAAGGATCACTCTTTATAATTGCATAGAACCTCCTCAAATGTCTCTGACAGTAATCTCTTTTGTCTTATAATTAAATATACCCTTTTACACTAGATATCTGTAATCAAAGTGAATCACGAACCTTTCTCAGGTACATCCGAGAAGGCCTTCCTTGTGCTTCATATAAACTCAGGAAGTAGTGAAAGCGATGGCAACAGCTTGAGAATGAATGGGCTTAGATGAGTTTACCAGGAGGCATGTGTTGATCGGGGGAGACTACAAAGAGGAATGTGAGGAATCATCCATGTGCTACTGAAGCCGCCATCCCCTCTTTCTCTATTCATCTCTCTCTCCCTCTCCCCCCCTCTCTCTCCCTCTCCCCCTCTCTCTCTCTCTCTCCTTCACAGGAAGGGTGTGTGTGGTGCAGCCGTTTGAAATCAGCCTCAAATGAAAGCACTGATGAGCAATTAGAAAAGGTTTACAATGTCGCAATCATCAGCCATTATTATAATGAGGCCCTTGAAATCCTCCTCTCCACCGCAAACAGGAGGATGTGTGTGTGTGTGTGTGTGTGTGTGTGTGTGTGTGTGTGTGTGTGTGTGTGTGGGAGAGACTGTGTGTGTGTGTGGGAGAGACTGTGTGACAGAGGGGGTGGGAGAGACTGTGTGACAGAGGGGTGGGAGAGACTGTGTGACAGAGGGGTGGGAGAGACTGTGACAGAGGGGTGGGAGAGACTGTGACAGAGGGGGTGGGAGAGAGACTGTGTGACAGAGGGGGTGGGAGAGAGACTGTGTGACAGAGGGGGTGGGAGAGAGACTGTGTGACAGAGGGGGTGGGAGAGAGACTGTGTGACAGAGGGGGTGGGAGAGAGACTGTGCGACAGAGGGGATGGGAGAGAGACTGTGTGACAGAGGGGGTGGGAGAGAGACTGTGACAGAGGGGTGGGAGAGAGACTGTGTGATAGAGGGTGGGAGAGAGACTGTGTGACAGAGGGGTGGGAGAGAGACTGTGTGACATAGGTGTGGGAAAGAGACTCTGTGACATAGGGGTGGGAGAGAGACTGTGTGATAGACGGGGTGGGAGAGAGACTGTGTGGGAAAGAGACTGTGTGACATAGGTGTGGGAAAGAGACTGTGTGACATAGGGGTGGGAGAGAGACTGTGTGATAGACGGGGTGGGAGAGAGACTGTGTGACAGAGGGGGTGGGAGAGAGACTGTGTGACAGAGGGGGTGGGAGAGAGACTGTGTGACAGAGGGGTGGGAGAGAGACTGTGTGACAGAGGGGGTGGGAGAGAGAGAGTGTGCGTGTGTGTGTCTACATGTACTCTTGTGTGTGACTTCTCTGTTTTCACACTCCTTTTAGAGAGATATACATCAACTTCTCTCCACACATGCAGCACTCACTGTAGGAACCCAAGATACTCTTCAAGCCTGACGTGTACTGTTCCCCATGCATCACTCTCCACACCTGACAGCCAGAGTTCCTTTACCTCAAGCCCCATTGCCCACTACAAACTCATATCAGCCTTAAACTTCTCTCTCTCTCTCTCTCTCTCTCACTCTCTCTCTCTCACTCTCTCTCTCTCTCTCTCTCTCTCGCACTCACTCTCTCTCTCTCTGATCACTCATCACACTGATCACTCATTGGCCTGGTAATGGCAGCTACATGGGAAATGAATGCCTAGTTAACCATGCACAGCCACACACACCCCCCAGCCCCCAACCGACACATGCATTATCCCTGCCCACTCTGCTAACTGCTTTGTGTGGCACTTCACCTTGGAGGGAGATGGACTGGAAATTCACATTTCATCCAGAGTGACTTTTGTTTGATGATTCAGACAGGGATGATGTCACCCTGCGTGGTGCAGTATGTCACCCTACATTCTGATGATGCCGTTAGTCAGTGTGTGTTATTAACCGGGTTTATAAAATAAACTGTGTGTGTTGGTTGGTTAATGTGTGTATTGTAATGGTGCGTCTCATTTTTGTGGGGGTGTGTGTGTTTGTTAATGGTAGTGCATGGGCGTGTGTGTGTGTGTCTGTTGGTTAATGTGTGTATTGTAATGGTGCGTCTCATTTTTGTGGGGGTGTGTGTGTTTGTTAATGGTAGTGCATGGGCGTGTGTGTGTGTGTCTGTTGGTTAATGTGTGTATTGTAATGGTGTGTCTCATTTTTGTTAGTGTGTGTGTGGGGGTGTGTGTGTTTGTTAATGGTAGTGCATGGGCGTGTGTGTGTGTGTGTGTCTGTTGGTTAATGTGTGTGTGTGTGTCTGTTGGTTAATGTGTGTATTGTAATGGTGTGTCTCATTTTTGTTGGTGTGTGTGTGGGGGTGTGTGTGTTTGTTAATGGTAGTGCATGTGTGTGTTTGTGTGTGTGTGCCCTTCAGTTAACCTCAGTATAGAGTCCCTGTGGTCATGTCTAACACAGCAGAGTAGAGCCCCAACACTCCCTAGAGGCAGCGGTGTAAAGTACTTAAGTAAAAATACTTTAAAGTACTACTTAAGTAGTTTTTTGTGGTATCTGTACTTTACTATTTACATTTTTGACTACTTGTACTTTTACTTCACTATTTTCCTAAAAGAAAATAATTTTTACTCCTTACATTTTCCCTGACACCCAAAAGTACTTGTTACATTTTGAATGCTAAGTAGGACAGGAAAATGGTACAATTCAGGCACTTATCAAGAGAACATCCCTGGTCATCTCTACTGCCTCTGATCTGGCGGATTCACTAAACACAAATGCTTCATTCGTTAATTATGTCAGAGTGTTGGTGTTTGCCCCTGGTTATCTGTCAATTTAAAAAACCAGAAAATGGTGCCAACTGGATTGTTTAATAATTAAGTAAAAGTAAAATGATTTATACTTTTACTTTCAATACTTAAGTATATTTTAGCAATTGCATTTACTTAAGTATATTTAAAACCAAATGCTTTGAGAGTTTTCTTCAAGTAGTATTTCATTGGGTGACTCACTTTTACTTGAGTCATTTTATATTAAGGTATCTTTACTTTTACTCAAGTATAACAATTGAGTACTTTTTCCACCCCTGCCTAGAGGACCAGCAACCTGAGACAGGACTATCATCTTACCCCCCCACCCAATCTCTCTCTCTCTCTCTCTATTCTATTCTATTCTATTCAATTTAAGGGCTTTATTGGCATGGGAAACATGTGTTAACATTGCCAAAGCAAGTGAGGTAGATAATATATAAAGTGAAATAAACCATAAAAAATGAACAGTAAACATTACACATACAGAAGTTTCAAAACAATAAAGACATTACAAATGTCATGTTATATATATATATATATATATATATATATATATATATATATATATATATATATATATATACAGTGTTTTAACAATGTACAAATGGTTAAAGGACACAAGATAAAATAAACAAGCATAAATATGGGTTGTATTTACAATGGTGTTTGTTCTTCACTGGTTGCCCTTTTCTCGTGGCAACAGGTCACAAATCTTGCTGCTGTGATGGCACACTGTGGAATTTCACCCAGTAGATATGGGAGTTTATTAAAATTGGATTTGTTTTCGAATTCTTTGGGGATCTGTGTAATCTGAGGCAAATATGTCTCTCTAATATGGTCATACATTGGGCAGGAGGTTAGGAAGTGCAGCTCAGTTTCCACCTCATTTTGTGGGCAGTGAGCACATAGCCTGTATTCTCTTGAGAGCCATGTCTGCCTACGGCGGCCATTCTCAATAGCAAGGCTATGCTCACTGAGTCTGTACATAGTCAAAGCTTTCCTTAATTTTGAGTCGGTCACAGTGGTCAGGTATTCTGCCGTTAATTATTTCCAATGTGTCAAGTAATTATCTTTTTGTTTTCTCATGATTTGGTTGGGTCTAATTGTGCTGCTGTCCTGGGGCTCTGTTCGGGTGTGTTTGTGTTTGTGAACAGAGCCCTAGGACCAGCTTGCTTAGTAGGTGATGGCTTTGTTATGGAAGGTTTGGGAATCGCTTCCTTTTAGGTGGTTCTAGAATTCAACAGCTCTTTTCTGGATTTTGATAATTAGTGGGTATCGGCCTAATTCTGCTCTGCATGCATTATTTGGTGTTCTACGTTGTACACGGAGGATATTTTTGCAGAATTCTGCGTGCAGAGTCTCAATTTGGTGTTTGTCCCATTTTGTGAAGTCTTGGTTGGTGAGCGGACCCCAGACCTCACAACCATAAAGGGCAATGGGCTCTATGACTGATTCAAGTATTTTTAGCCAAATCCTAATTGGTATGTTGAAATGTATATTCCTTTTGATGGCATAGAATGCCCTTCTTGCCTTGTCTCTCAGATCGTTCACAGCTTTGTGGAATTTACCTGTGGCGCTGATGTTTAGGCCAAGGTATGTATCATTTTTTTGTGTGCTCTAGGGCAACAGTGTCTAGATGGAATTTTGTATTTGTGGTCCTGGTTACCATTATTTTGGTCTTACTGAGATGTACTGTCAGGGCCCAGGTCTGACAGAATCTGTGCATAACATCTAGGTGCTGCTGTAGGCCCTCCTTGGTTGGTGACAGAAGCACCAGATCATCAGCAGACATTTGACTTCGGATTCTAGTAGGGTGAGGCCGGGTGCTGCAGACTTTTCTAGTGCCCGCGCCAATTTGTTGATATATATGTTGAAGAGGGTGGGGCGGGGCTTAAGCTGCATCCCTGTCTCACCCCACGACCCCGTGTGAAGAAATGTCCATTTTAACCGCACACTTGTTGTTTGTGTACATGGATTTTATAATGTTGTATGTTTTACCCCCAACACCACTTTCCATCAGTTTATATAGTCAAAGGCTTTTTTGAAATCAACAAAGCATGAGAAGACTTTGCCTTTGTTTTGGTTTGTTTGGTTGTCAATTAGGGTGTGCAGGGTGAATACATGGTCTGTTGTACGGTGATTTGGTAAAAAGCCAACTTGACATTTGCTCAGTACGTTGTTTTCATTGAGGAAATGTATGAGTCTGCTGTTAATGATAATGCAGAGGATTTTCCCAAGGTTACTGTTGACGCATATTCCACGGTAGTTATTGGGGTCAAATTTGTCTCCACTTTTGTGGATTGGGGTGATCTCTCTTTCTCTCTCAAATCAATTTAATTCAATTCAATCAAAGGGCTTTATTGGCATGGGAAACATGTTTACATTGACAAAGCAAATGGAATAGACAATAAAAGGGAAATAAACAAGGGAAACATCAGTAAATATTACTAATGAAAGGGAAAATAAATAAACATATGGTTGCCCTTTTCTCTCTTTCTCTCTCTCTCTCTCTCTTTCTGTCTCTCTGTCTCTCTCTCTCTCTCTCTCTCTCTCTCGTCCTCTTTTTAGCAACCATCACACAGTAGTGACCTCATCTGGAGGTCACCTGACAGGTCACCTTTGGAGCTACAGTTCACACATTAAACCCCACTGTTTACCTCCCTACACACACACACACACACACACACACACACACACACACACACACACACACACACACACACACACACACACACAGACCCCTTCCCCACACATATATGCCATCATTGGCTCTGTGTGAGTCCCTCTTTAAGACAACTGTGTCATATCATTCAGCTTGATCAGCGGCCAGAGCTCCCCCATCAGTTGAGTCCCATCAGCTCTGCTCACACGCATAGCAGGCGGGAAGTCCCAGCGGGGGGCCAAAGATCGGCCATGTTGGCTCAAGGATTAGCTTAATGCTAGGTAAACTAACAGCAGCGAGATTAGCCTAGAGCCCGCCGACAATGATAATGATGGGATTTTCACCTTGGGCGTTTTGTTTGCCTGGCTGGATTACAATTAAGCACTGTAGCAAAAACAGAAAACATGCAGAGGGAGTGAAGCAGCGAAGTCTCTGTGTGTGTACGTGTGTTCCTGCGTGCATGCGTCTAGCATGTGGGTGTCTGCAGCCAGCTCCGATGGTGAGGGTTATATGTGTGTGTGTGTGTGTGTGTCACTCCGTGAGGTCCCCCTCAATGTGACGTTCAGTTAATCAGATCTGGATGCTAGTGTGTTTGTTTTCTACCCCCTCGCAGCCCTCCTCCAATACTAAATAGAAACATCCACTTATCTCTCCCAGAATTTATCCTGTAATCTGTCGAAGTGCTTTTAACTGAAGAGCAGCAGAGACATATTTACTAATTAATTCATGTCAATAAACTATTAAGTCGGTGCTGCTCGGAAAAACACGGATTTGCAGAAACTCTCCAAATGGAAAATCTCTCTCTCTCTCTCTCTGTCTCTCTCTAAATATATTTGAGATTTGAGATTCTTTAAAGTAGCCACCCTTTGCCTTGATGACAACTTTGCACACTGTTAACATTCTCTCAAACAGCTTCATGAGGAATGCTTTTACAACAGTCTTGAAGGAGTTCCCACATATGCTGAGCACCTGTTGGCTGCTTTTCCTTCCCTCTGCATTCCAACTTATCCAAAACCATCTCAATTGTGTTGAGGTCGGGTGATTGTGGAGGCCAGGTCATCTGATGCAGCACTCCATCACTCTCCTTGGTCAAATAGCCCTTACACAGCTACGGAGGGTAGTGTGTACGGCCCAGTACATCACCAGGGCCAAGCTTCCTGCCATCCAGGACAATTCATCAAAATGGCCACCCTGACTATTACACTGACTATATATATATACAGTGGGGAGAACAAGAATTTGATACACTGCCGATTTTGCAGGTTTTCCTACTTACAAAGCATGTGGAGGTCTGTAATTTTTAATATTTGGTTCAGAAACCTTTGTTTGCAATAACAGAGCTCATACGTTTCCTGTAGTTCTTGACCAGGTTTGCACACACTGCAGCAGGGATTTTGGCCCACTCCTCCATACAGACCTTCTCCAGATCCTTCAGGTTTCGGGGCTGTCGCTGGGCAATACGGACATTCAGCGCCCTCCAAAGATGTTCTATTGGGTTCAGGTCTGGAGACTGGCTAGGCCACTCCAGGACCATGAGATGCTTCTTACAGAGCCACTCCTTAGTTGCCCTGGCTGTGTCTTTCGGGTCATTGTCATGCTGGAAGACCCAGCCACGACCCATCTTCAATGCTCTTGCTGAGGGAAGGAGGTTGTTGGCCGAGATCTCGCGATACATAGCCCCATCCATCCTCCCCTCAATACGGTGCAGTCGTCCTGTCCTCTTTGCAGAAAAGCATCCCCAAAGAATGATTTTTCCACCTCCATGCTTCACGGTTGGGATGGTGTTCTTGGGGTTGTACTCATCATCCTTCTTCTTCCTCCAAACACGGTGAGTGGAGTTTAGACCAAAAAGCTATATTTTTGTCTCATCAGACCACATGATCTTTTCCCATTCCTCCTCTGGATCATCCAGATGGTCATTGGCAAACTTCAGATGGGCCTGGACATGCGCTGGCTTGAGCAGGGGGACCGTGCGTGCGCTGCAGGATTTTAATCCATGACAGCGTAGTGTGTTACTAATGGTTTTCTTTGAGACTGTGGTCCCAGCTCTCTTCAGGTCATTGACCAGGTCCTGCCGTGTAGTTCTGGGCTGATCCCTCACCTTCCTCATGATCATTGATACCCCACGAGGTGAGATCTTGCATGGATACCCAGACCGAGGGTGATTGACTGTCATCTTTAACTTCTTCCATTTTCTAATAATTGCGCTATTGCCTATTGTCCTGTAGCCCATCACAGCCTTGTGCAGGTCTACAATTGTATCCCTGATGTCCTTACACAGCTATCTGGTCTTGGCCATTGTGGAGAGGTTGGAGTCTGTTTGATTGAGTGTGTGGACAGGTGTCTTTTATACAGGTAACGAGTTCAAACACGTGCAGTTAATACAGGTAATGAGTGGAGAACAGGAGGGATTCTTAAAGAAAAACTAACAGGTCTGTGAGAGCCGGAATTCTTACTGGTTGGTAGGTTATCAAATACTTATGTCATGCAATAAAATGCAAATGAATTACTTAAAAATCATACATTGTGATTTTCGGGATTTTTGTTTTAGATTCCGTCTCTCACAGTTGAAGTGTACCTATGATAACAATTACAGACCTCTACATGCTTTGTAAGTAGGAAAACCTGCAAAATCGGCAGTGAATCAAATACTTGTTCTCCCCACTGTATATATATATATTAATCTCGAACCAACAGCAGTTTCTCGCAGATGCATGTCCACGGTCAACAGTCATAACCCTTCACCCAGAGGTGAAAACAGTGAGTATTGGCAGAAGCAGGAGAGAATAGAGTGGAAGTGGTCTCAGTTCAATAGTCAGCTGGTTGAATAAGAAGACGAGCCGCGCTAAGTCATTGACACACTGACACATGGAAAGGGAATAGCACCGGGAGAATAGATTGAGTGGGTGAGTGAGATGGAGGTGAGTGAGAAAGATGCTAGTGCTATTGAGAGGATGGTGGTGGGAGGTGATTTCAGCCCAATGGTGCTGATGCTGTAGCAGCATGGAGAAGAGATGGAGGGGTGAGCAGGAGAGATGAGATGACGAGATGAAATGTGTATTTATTAAGGATCCCCAGCAGCTACTCTTCCTGGGGTACGGCAACATTAAGGCAGTTATTGTATATGCAGTTTAAAGTATTTAATGACATTACATTTCGTAACACTTTTCACAAAACATTAAGTGCGTTCCCTCAGGCTGTCACTTTCGTCGTATACATAATGAGCGGACCAAGGCGCAGCGCAGCGTGAGTAGAGTTCCACATATTTATTAAAGTGAACCTTCAAACAACAACAAAGAATTGAACGTGAAGTTTGTAGCGCACATAGAACTAAAACAAAACAATATCCCACAACACAGGTGAGCAAGGACCACACTAAGTATGATCACCAATTAGAGGCAACGATCATCAGCTGCCTCCAATCGGGAACCATACTCACACCAACATAGAAATATTAGACTAGAACACCCCCTATTCACGCTCTGACCTATTGCACCATAGAGAACCCCAAGGGCTCTATGGTCAGGGCGTGACACAGGCCTCTACTCTACTACCACATGTCTACAATGCAAAATCTATGTGTACGTGTGTTTAGAATGCGTGTATTATCATGTGTATGTGTGTCAGTGCCTGTGTGTGTCTCTTCACAGTCCTCATTGTTCCATAAGGTGCATTTTTATATGTTTTCTAAATCTGATTCTACTTCTTGCAACAGTTGCCTGATGGGAAATAGAGTTCCATGTAGTCATGGCTCTATGTAGTACTGTGCACCTCCCATAGTCTGTTCTGTACTTGGGGACTGTGAAGAGACCTCTGGTGGCATGTCTTGTGGGGTATGCATGGGTGTCCGAGCTGTGTGCTAGTTGTTTAAACAAACAGCTCGGTACATTCAGCTTGTTAACACTTCTTACAAAAACAAGTAGTGATGAAGTCAATCTCTCCTCCACTTTGAGCCATGAGAGATTTACGGGGCCAGCCATGCTGCCTTGTTCTGAGCCAATTGTAATTTTCTGTGGTCAGGTCTGTATTTAAAAAAAAAAGTTGAACCTTTATTTAACTAGGCAAGTCAGTTAAGAACAAGTTCTTATTTTCAACGACGGCCTAGGAACAGTGGGTTCCAGTGAACAGCCTGTTCAGGGTCAGAACGGCAGATTTGTACCTTGTGGTCTCACTTTGTACCTTGTGGTCTCACTTTGTACCTTGTGGTCTCACTTGCAACCTTTCGGTTTCTAGTCCAACGCTCTAACCACTACGCTACCTTGGCAAGGAGGCAGAAGATGTAGTTGGTTCTTCACTTCTCCTCTCCTAGGTGTGAGACACTGGACACACACACACACAGAGAAGAGGAAGCTGTGTTGCCTCAGAGAAGTACCTTTGAGTTTCACAATATGTGTGAAGGCAGTGAATTCACAGAAACGCACATGTTCCTTGTTGTTGGTGGTTTGGTTTGACTCCCTGCATCTTAGGAAAAGGGGGCGGTTTGGTTAGGTTAATTAGGGAAACTGGGAAAATAGAAGTGAAACAGGAAGTGTGTGTGTCATCAGGATGTAATTTATTTTCAAACCTGGATAGTGAAACAGCATTTTCTGGGGTTATCCACCTCAGTTACTTTGCAGCTTCTAGGTTCAGAACAAGAAGCTGTGATGACAACCTACTCTGAGTGGGAAGAGCAGATCTGACAGATCACACACACACACACACACACACACACACACACACACACACACACACACACACACACACACACACACACACACACTGTCCTACATGTGTTTATGTAACGTCACAGTCTGAACAGTCCATTAGCCCAGCACCAGTGGACAAGGGTAATCCTGCTGCCTCCCTTTAGGGAGTGAACCCCGACCCCTGACCTCCTCTCTGTCTGACGGAATCTACACTAACCATTAGGAGCGTTTCCGTTGTCCCCTTCCCTCTCTCTGTTCTCTTTCTCTCTGCCTCCCTCTCTCCTCCTCTCTGCCTCTCCCTGCGCTTCCCTCACTTCACTGCCCAACCTCCTCTCCCCTCTCTCTCCCCAATCTCTCTTCTCTGTCTTTGTCCTCTCTCCTCCCTGTCCTCCCCCTCTCTGCCTCCCTCTCTCCTCCTCTCTGCCTCCCTCTCTCCTCCTCTCTGCCTCCCTCTCTCCCCCTCTCTGCCTCCCTCTCTCCTCCTTGTCTCCGGTTGCATACAGGTATCAAATGATTTCCTGTTTCCATCCGTTGTCAATTACAGCTACGGTGCTCCCGCCGAACAGGGACACTTTAGCGTGGGAGAGGAAACATCCCACACACACACAGACACACACGTACGTCACCCCACAGCCACCGCTCAAACATTTAGCCCAAAGAAAACACTGTCCTCATTGATTTATTGACCTTCCCGAATGCAGGAATTTGTTATACTATTCTCGAACTTGAAACATGGGAGAAGTGTGTGTGTGTGCGTTTCTCTCGTGAGAAAATTGGTTTAGTATCATCTGGAAGTCTTTCAGTGAGTGAAGGGGGGAACATGTGAAGCGCTTAGACCGTGTCCAAACCTTGTTAACCCAATCCATCAACACAGACTCCAGTGACAGACTGTGGGACTAACCAGAGATACCACACATTTAGTGTTATTGTGGCGGCTGTGCGCGCACTAATTAATACAATGACGACGGCCCCCGCGGTTTTCTATGACGGGACCCAGTAGTGGTGAGGTTCTCAACACTGAAAGACTTCTTGTTCTTGTCAGACTGTTTGTTTGAACTGATCGAGAGCTGCATCTTGAGTCCATCGTTGTCACGAGTCCATCGTTGTCACGCTTTCTGATTTGATTCAGACTTGTTGAGAACTTATTCTTCCTAAAACATGTTAAAGCCATTGTTGTTTTCCGTTGAATCATCTTTAGTTAGGAATATATGCATTTCTTGGCGGTTTGGCTTTAGTAGGCCCTACCTGGATACTCTCCAGGACTTTAGTAGGCCCTACCTGGATACTCTCCAGGACTTTAGTAGGCCCTACCTGGATACTCTCCAGGACTTTAGTAGGCCCTACCTGGATACTCTCCAGGACTTTAGTAGGCCCTACCTGGATACCTCTTTAGTAGGCCCTGCCTGGATACTTTAGTCCCTACCTGGATACTTTTTAGTAGGCCCTACCTGGATACTCTCCAGGACTTTAGTAGGCCCTACCTGGATACTCTCCAGGACTTTAGTAGGCCCTCCTGGATACCTCCAGGACTTTAGTAGGCCCTACCTGGATACTCTCCAGGACTTTAGTAGGCCCTACCTGGATACTCTCCAGGACTTTAGTAGGCCCTACCTGGATACTCTCCAGGACTTTAGTAGGCCCTACCTGGATACTCTCCAGGACTTTAGTAGGCCCTACCTGGATACTCTCCAGGACTTTAGTAGGCCCTACCTGGATACTCTCCAGGACTTTAGTAGGCCCTACCTGGATACTCTCCAGGACTTTAGTAGGCCCTACCTGGATACTCTCCAGGACTTTAGTAGGCCCTACCTGGATACTCTCCAGGACTTTAGTAGGCCCTACCTGGATACAGGACTTTAGTAGGCCCTACCTGGATACTCTCCAGGACTTTAGTAGACCCTACCTGGATACTCTCCAGGACTTTAGTAGACCCTACCTGGATACTCTCCAGGACTTTAGTAGGCCCTACCTGGATACTCTCCAGGACTTTAGTAGGCCCTGCTCTCCAGGTAGACTTTAGTTTAGTAGCCCTACCTGGATACTCTCCAGGACTTTAGTAGGCCCTACCTGGATACTAGGACTTTAGTAGGCCCTACCTGGATACTCTCCCAGGACTTTAGTAGGCCCTACCTGGATACTCTCCAGGACTTTAGTAGGCCCTACCTGGATACTCTCCAGGACTTTAGTAGGCCCTACCTGGATACTCTCCAGGACTTTAGTAGGCCCTACCTGGATACTCTCCAGGACTTTAGTAGGCCCTACCTGGATACTCCCAGGACTTTAGTAGACCCTACCTGGATACTGGACTTTAGTAGGCCCTACCTGGATACTGCCAGGACTTTAGTAGGCCCTACCTGGATACTCTCCAGGACTTTAGTAGGCCCTACCTGGATACTCTCCAGGACTTTAGTAGGCCCTACCTGGATACTCTCCAGGACTTTAGTAGGCCCTACCTGGTACTCTCCAGGACTTTAGTAGACCCTACCTGGATACTCTCCAGGACTTTAGTAGGCCCTACCTGGATACTCTCCAGGACTTTAGTAGGCCCTACCTGGATACTCTTTAGTAGAACCTGGATACTTTCCAGTTTAGTAGGCCCTACCTGGATACTCTCCAGGACTTTAGTAGGCCCTACCTGGATACTGGACTTTAGTAGGCCCTACCTGGATACTCTCCAGGACTTTAGTAGGCCCTACCTGGATACTCTCCAGGACTTTAGTAGACCCTACCTGGATACTCTCCAGGACTTTAGTAGGCCCTACCTGGATACTCTCCAGGACTTTAGTAGGCCCTACCTGGATACTCTCCAGGACTTTAGTAGGCCCTACCTGGATACTCTCCAGGACTTTAGTAGACCCTACCTGGATACTCTCCAGGACTTTAGTAGGCCCTACCTGGATACTCTCCAGGACTTTAGTAGGCCCTGCCTGGCTACTCTCCAGGACTTTAGTAGACCCTACCTGGATACTCTCCAGGACTTTAGTAGACCCTACCTGGATACTCTCCAGGACTTTAGTAGGCCCTACCTGGATACTCTCCAGGACTTTAGTAGGCCCTACCTGATACTCTCCAGGACTTTAGTAGGCCCTACCTGGATACTCTCCAGGACTTTAGTAGGCCCTACCTGGATACTCTCCAGGACTTTAGTAGGCCCTACCTGGATACTCTCCAGGACTTTACTTTAGTAGGCCCTACCTGGTATACTCTCCAGGACTTTAGTAGGCCCTACCTGGATACTCTCCAGGACTTTAGTAGGCCCTACCTGGATACTCTCCAGGACTTTAGTAGGCCCTACCTGGATACTTCCAGGACTTTAGTAGGCCCTACCTGGATACTCTCCAGGACTTTAGTAGGCCCTACCTGGATACTCTCCAGGACTTTAGTAGACCCTACCTGGATACTCTCCAGGACTTTAGTAGGCCCTACCTGGATACTCTCCAGGACTTTAGTAGGCCCTACCTGGATACTCTCCAGGACTTTAGTAGGCCCTACCTGGACTTTTTAGTAGACCCTACCTGGATACTTCCAGGACTTTAGTAGGCCCTACCTGGATACCCTAGTAGACCCTGGATACTCTCCAGGACTTTAGTAGGCCCTACCTGGATACTCTCCAGGACTTTAGTAGGCCCTACCTGGATACTCTCCAGGACTTTAGTAGACCCTACCTGGATACTCTCCAGGACTTTAGTAGGCCCTACCTGGATACTTCCAGGACTTTAGTAGGCCCTACCTGGATACTCTCCAGGACTTTAGTAGACCCTACCTGGATACTCTCCAGGACTTTAGTAGGCCCTACCTGGATACTCTCCAGGACTTTAGTAGGCCCTACCTGGATACTCTCCAGGACTTTAGTAGGCCCTACCTGGATACTCTCCAGGACTTTAGTAGACCCTACCTGGATACTCTCCAGGACTTTAGTAGGCCCTACCTGGATACTCTCCAGGACTTTAGTAGACCCTACCTGGATACTTCCAGGACTTTAGTAGGCCCTACCTGGATACTCTCCAGGACTTTAGTAGGCCCTACCTGGATACTCTCCAGGACTTTAGTAGGCCCTACCTGGATACTCTCCAGGACTTTAGTAGGCCCTACCTGGATACTCTCCAGGACTTTAGTAGGCCCTACCTGGATACTCTTTAGTAGGCCCTACCTGGATACTTTTTAGTAGGCCCTACCTGGATACTCTCCAGGACTTTAGTAGGCCCTACCTGGATACTCTCCAGGACTTTAGTAGGCCCTACCTGGATACTCTCCAGGACTTTAGTAGGCCCTACCTGGATACTCTCCAGGACTTTAGTAGGCCCTACCTGGATACTCTCCAGGACTTTAGTAGGCCCTACCTGGATACTCTCCAGGACTTTAGTAGACCCTACCTGGATACTCTCCAGGACTTTAGTAGGCCCTACCTGGATACTCTCTTTAGTAGACCCTACCTGGATACTTCCAGGACTTTAGTAGACCCTACCTGGATACTCTCCAGGACTTTAGTAGGCCCTACCTGGATACTCTCCAGGACTTTAGTAGACCCTACCTGGATACTCTCCAGGACTTTAGTAGACCCTACCTGGATACTCTCCAGGACTTTAGTAGACCCTACCTGGATACTCTCCAGGACTTTAGTAGTACCTGGATACTCTCCAGGACTTTAGTAGGCCCTACCTGGATACTCTCCAGGACTTTAGTAGGCCCTACCTGGATACTCTCCAGGACTTTAGTAGGCCCTACCTGGATACTCTCCAGGACTTTAGTAGGCCCTACCTGGATACCCTTTAGTAGGCCTGGATACTCTCCAGGACTTTAGTAGGCCCTACCTGGATACTCTCCAGGACTTTAGTAGGCCCTACCTGGATACTCTCCAGGACTTTAGTAGGCCCTACCTGGATACTCTCCAGGACTTTAGTAGGCCCTACCTGGATACTCTCCAGGACTTTAGTACCCTACCTTTACTTTAGTAGGCCCTACCTGGATACTCTCCAGGACTTTAGTAGGCCCTACCTGGATACTCTCCAGGACTTTAGTAGGCCCTACCTGGATACTCTCCAGGACTTTAGTAGGCCCTACCTGGATACCCTCTCCAGGACTTTAGTAGGCCCTACCTGGATACTCTCCAGGACTTTAGTAGGCCCTACCTGGATACTCTCCAGGACTTTAGTAGGCCCTACCTGGATACTCTCCAGGACTTTAGTAGACCCTACCTGGATACTCTCCAGGACTTTAGTAGACCCTACCTGGATACTCTCCAGGACTTTAGTAGGCCCTACCTGGATACTCTCCAGGACTTTAGTAGGCCCTACCTGGATACTCTCCAGGACTTTAGTAGACCCTACCTGGATACTCTCCAGGACTTTAGTAGACCCTACCTGGATACTCTCCAGGACTTTAGTAGGCCCTACCTGGATACTCTCCAGGACTTTAGTAGCCCTACCTGGATACTCTCCAGGACTTTAGTAGACCCTACCTGGATACTCTCCAGGACTTTAGTAGGCCCTACCTGGATACTCTCCAGGACTTTAGTAGACCCTACCTGGATACTCTCCAGGACTTTAGTAGACCCTACCTGGATACTCTCCAGGACTTTAGTAGGCCCTACCTGGATACTCTCCAGGACTTTAGTAGGCCCTACCTGGATACTCTCCAGGACTTTAGTAGACCCTACCTGGATACTCTCCAGGACTTTAGTAGACCCTACCTGGATACTCTCCAGGACTTTAGTAGGCCCTACCTGGATACTCTCCAGGACTTTAGTAGGCCCTACCTGGATACTCTCCAGGACTTTAGTAGGCCCTACCTGGATACTCTCCAGGACTTTAGTAGGCCCTACCTGGATACTCTCGGGTGCTTTAGTAGGCCCTACCTGGATACTCTCCAGGACTTTAGTAGACCCTACCTGGATACTCTCCAGGACTTTAGTAGACCCTACCTGGATACTCTCCAGGACTTTAGTAGGCCCTACCTGGATACTCTCCAGGACTTTAGTAGACCCTACCTGGATACTCTCCAGGACTTTAGTAGACCCTACCTGGATACTCTCCAGGACTTTAGTAGGCCCTACCTGGATACTCTCCAGGACTTTAGTAGACCCTACCTGGATACTCTCCAGGACTTTAGTAGACCCTACCTGGATACTCTCCAGGACTTTAGTAGGCCCTACCTGGATACTCTCCAGGACTTTAGTAGGCCCTACCTGGATACTCTCCAGGACTTTAGTAGACCCTACCTGGATACTCTCCAGGACTTTAGTAGACCCTACCTGGATACTCTCCAGGACTTTAGTAGGCCCTACCTGGATACTCTCCAGGACTTTAGTAGGCCCTACCTGGATACTCTCCAGGACTTTAGTAGACCCTACCTGGATACTCTCCAGGACTTTAGTAGGCCCTACCTGGATACTCTCCAGGACTTTAGTAGACCCTACCTGGATACTCTCCAGGACTTTAGTAGACCCTACCTGGATACTCTCCAGGACTTTAGTAGGCCCTACCTGGATACTCTCCAGGACTTTAGTAGGCCCTACCTGGATACTCTCCAGGACTTTAGTAGGCCCTACCTGGATACTCTCCAGGACTTTAGTAGACCCTACCTGGATACTCTCCAGGACTTTAGTAGGCCCTACCTGGATACTCTCCAGGACTTTAGTAGGCCCTACCTGGATACTCTCCAGGACTTTAGTAGGCCCTACCTGGATACTCTCCAGGACTTTAGTAGGCCCTACCTGGATACTCTCCAGGACTTTAGTAGGCCCTACCTGGATACTCTCCAGGACTTTAGTAGGCCCTACCTGGATACTCTCCAGGACTTTAGTAGACCCTACCTGGATACTCTCCAGGACTTTAGTAGACCCTACCTGGATACTCTCCAGGACTTTAGTAGGCCCTACCTGGATACTCTCCAGGACTTTAGTAGTAGCCCTACCTGGATACTCTCCAGGACTTTAGTAGGCCCTACCTGGATACTGGGACTTTAGTAGGCCCTACCTGGATACTCTCCAGGACTTTAGTAGACCCTACCTGGATACTCTCCAGGACTTTAGTAGGCCCTACCTGGATACTCTCCAGGACTTTAGTAGGCCCTACCTGGATACTCTCCAGGACTTTAGTAGACCCTACCTGGATACTCTCCAGGACTTTAGTAGGCCCTACCTGGATACTCTCAGGACTTTAGTAGGCCCTACCTGGATACTCTCCAGGACTTTAGTAGGCCCTACCTGGATACTCTCCAGGACTTTAGTAGGCCCTACCTGGATACTCTCCAGGACTTTAGTAGGCCCTACCTGGATACTCTCCAGGACTTTAGTAGGCCCTACCTGGATACTCTCCAGGACTTTAGTAGACCCTACCTGGATACTCTCCAGGACTTTAGTAGGCCCTACCTGGATACTCTCCAGGACTTTAGTAGGCCCTACCTGGATACTCTCCAGGACTTTAGTAGGCCCTACCTGGATACTCTCCAGGACTTTAGTAGGCCCTACCTGGATACTCTCCAGGACTTTAGTAGGCCCTACCTGGATACTCTCCAGGACTTTAGTAGGCCCTACCTGGATACTCTCCAGGACTTTAGTAGACCCTACCTGGATACTCTCCAGGACTTTAGTAGGCCCTACCTGGATACTCTCCAGGACTTTAGTAGGCCCTACCTGGATACTCTCCAGGACTTTAGTAGGCCCTACCTGGATACTCTCCAGGACTTTAGTAGGCCCTACCTGGATACTCTCCAGGACTTTAGTAGGCCCTACCTGGATACTCTCCAGGACTTTAGGATAGGCCTTTAGTAGGCCTGGGATACTCTCGGGTGCTTTAGTAGGCCCTACCTGGATACTCTCCAGGACTTTAGTAGGCCCTACCTGGATACTTTTAGTAGGCCCTACCTGGATACTCTCCAGGACTTTAGTAGGCCCTACCTGGATACTCTCCAGTGCTTTAGTAGGCCCTACCTGGATACTCTCCAGGACTTTAGTAGACCGTACCTGGATACTCTCCAGGACTTTAGTAGACCCTACCTGGATACTCTCCAGGACTTTAGTAGGCCCTACCTGGATACTCTCCAGGACTTTAGTAGACCCTACCTGGATACTCTCCAGGACTTTAGTAGGCCCTACCTGGATACTCTCCAGGACTTTAGTAGACCCTACCTGGATACTCTCCAGGACTTTAGTAGACCCTACCTGGATACTCTCCAGGACTTTAGTAGGCCCTACCTGGATACTCTCCAGGACTTTAGTAGACCCTACCTGGATACTCTCCAGGACTTTAGTAGGCCCTACCTGGATACTCTCGGGTGCTTTAGTAGGCCCTACCTGGATACTCTCGGGTGCTTTAGTAGGCCCTACCTGGATACTCTTGGGTACTTTTGTAGGCCCTGCCTGGCTACTCTCCAGGACTTTAGTAGGCCCTGCCTGGATACTCTCTGTGTGCCTTAGTTGAAAAATGTTGTAACACACACACATATTTGAGGTAACAAACCGTTTGTAGTAATGCTGCAAGCATGACGGTCATAAATCTGCTTTCAGTGTATTCTCCATGGCTCTCAGGGGCTGCGGTACAGTGAAGTAATCAGTGCAACAATTATCTATGTGCACTGGTTCTCATGAATAAAAATTCCAGGTCGCACAGCTAAATATAAATATTTAGGGGCATATGCGAGTAAAATAGTTGCATTGTAGAAGCCTGTACTTCACTCAACCATGAAGCAAAGATCATTCACTGTAACGTCAACGCTTTATCAAGGTCACCAACATAGTTTCCTGTTTCTCTCATTATGACCAGTCTATCCAAATGACACCATAGTGTCCTCCATGCTGGATCCAAAATGGCCTCCCTCCGTGTGGTTTCCATCCGGCCCATGCAGTATCTCACCCACTCTGGGGAACAGAGGAGCCTGCGGCTCTGTTTGACTGGTGTGACCATCAATCTGTAGCTCAGGGGTTTGGCACCAGACTCCACACTGAGGGAAAATTGAACAGCAACCGATAATCTGGGTTTGTGTTGAACAGAAGGAGCGCTGTGTCCTCTGAGACCATGTGATGTTTCTTCTGGCTCTGAACCGGTGTGGATGACGAGGGAAGGCCGACCTGGTCTGGCTAGCCAGAAGAGCTGCAGAGTTTCTACACGGAGATACTGAAGAGATACTGCAGCAGATATCAGACATACTGCAGAGATACTACAGCAGATACCATTGTTCCTGTTCCCAAGAAAGCTAAGGTAACTGAGCTAAACGACTACCGCCCCGTAGCACTCACTTCCGTCATCATGAAGTGCTTTGAGAGACTAGTCAAGGACCATATCACCTCCACCCTACCTGACACCCTAGACCCACTCCAATTTGCTTACCGCCCAAATAGGTCCACAGACGATGCAATCTCAACCACACTGCACACTGCCCTAACCCACCTGGACAAGAGGAATACCTATGTGAGAATGCTGTTCATCGACTACAGCTCGGCATTCAACACCATAGTACCCTCCAAGCTCGTCATCAAGCTCGAGACCCTGGGTCTCGACCCCGCCCTGTGCAACTGGGTACTGGACTTCCTGACGGGCCGCCCCCAGGTGGTGAGGGTAGGCAACAACATCTCCTCCCCGCTGATCCTCAACACGGGGCCCCACAAGGGTGCGTTCTGAGCCCTCTCCTGTACTCCCTGTTCACCCACGACTGCGTGGCCACGCACGCTCCAACTCA
The DNA here is from genome assembly GCF_023373465.1 of Oncorhynchus keta. Lineage (NCBI taxonomy): Eukaryota > Metazoa > Chordata > Actinopteri > Salmoniformes > Salmonidae > Oncorhynchus > Oncorhynchus keta. The sequence goes on along the minus strand of NC_068449.1, from coordinate 48,822,577 downwards.
ATCATCAAGTTTGCGGACGACACAACAGTGGTAGGCTTGATTACCAACAACGACGAGACGGCCTACAGGGAGGAGGTGAGGGCCCTCGGAGTGTGGTGTCAGGAAAATAACCTCACACTCAACGTCAACAAAACTAAGGAGATGATTGTGGACTTCAGGAAACAGCAGAGGGAACACCCCCTATCCACATCGATGGAACAGTAGTGGAGAGGGTAGCTAGTTTTAAGTTCCTCGGCATACACATCACAGACAAACTGAATTGGTCCACTCACACTGACAGCGTCGTGAAGAAGGCGCAGCAGCGCCTATTCAACCTCAGGAGGCTGAAGAAATTCGGCTTGTCACCAAAAGCACTCACAAACTTCTACAGATGCACAATCGAGAGCATCCTGGCGGGCTGTATCACCGCCTGGTACGGCAACTGCTCCGCCCTCAACCGTAAGGCTCTCCAGAGGGTAGTGAGGACTGCACAACGCATCACCGGGGGCAAACTACCTGCCCTCCAGGACACCTACACCACCCGTTGTTACAGGAAGGCCATAAAGATCATCAAGGACATCAACCACCCGAACCACTGCCTGTTCAGCCCGCTATCATCCAGAAGGCGAGGTCAGTACAGGTGCATCAAAGCTGGGACCGAGAGACTGAAAAACAGCTTCTATCTCAAGGCCATCAGACTGTTAAACAGCCACCACTAACAGTGAGTGGCTGCTGCCAACACACTGTCATTGACACTGACCCAACTCCAGCCATTTTAATAATGGGAATTGATGGGAATTATGTAAATATATCACTAGCCACTTTAAACAATGCTACCTTATATAATGTTACTTACCCTACATTATTCATCTCATATGCATATGTATATACTGTACTCTACATCATCGACTGCATCCTTATGTAACACATGTATCACTAGCCACTTTAACTATGCCACTTTGTTTACTTTGTCTACACACTCATCTCATATGTATATACTGTACTCGATACCATCTACTGTATGCTGCTCTGTACCATCACTCATTCATATATCCTTATGTACATATTCCTTATCCCCTTACACTGTGTATAAGACAGTAGTTTTGGAATTGTTAGTTAGATTACTTGTTGGTTATCACTGCATTGTCGGAACTAGAAGCACAAGCATTTCGCTACACTCGCATTTAACATCTGCTAACCATGTGTATGTGACAAATAAAATTTGATTTGATTTGATTTGATACTGCAGCAGATATCAGAGATACTGCAGAGACACTGCAGCAGATATCAGATATACTGCAGAGACACTGCAGCAGATATCAGCGATACTGCAGAGACACTGCAGCAGATATCAGAGATACTGCAGAGACACTGCAGAGACACTGCAGCAGATATCAGAGATACTGCAGAGACACTGCAGCAGATATCAGAGATACTGCAGCAGATATCAGAGATACTGCAGAGATACTGCAGCAGATATCAGATATACTGCAGAGACACTGCAGCAGATATCAGATATACTGCAGAGACACTGCAGCAGATATCAGCGATACTGCAGAGACACTGCAGCAGATATCAGAGATACTGCAGAGACACTGCAGCAGATATCAGAGACACTGCAGCAGATATCAGAGACACTGCAGCAGATATCAGAGATACTGCAGAGATACTGCAGCAGATATCAGAGATACTGCAGAGACACTGCAGCAGATATCAGAGATACTGCAGAGACACTGCAGCAGATATCAGAGATACTGCAGAGACACTGCAGCAGAGATCAGAGATACTGCAGAGACACTGCAGCAGATATCAGATATACTGCAGAGACACTGCAGCAGATATCAGATATACTGCAGAGACACTGCAGCAGATATCAGATATACTGCAGAGACACTGCAGCAGATATCAGCGATACTGCAGAGACACTGCAGCAGATATCAGATATACTGCAGAGACACTGCAGCAGATATCAGCGATACTGCAGAGACACTGCAGCAGATATCAGCGATACTGCAGAGATACTGCAGCAGATATCAGAGATACTGCAGAGACACTGCAGCAGATATCAGAGATACTGCAGCAGATATCAGAGATACTGCAGAGATACAGTAGCAGATATCAGAGATACTGCAGAGACACTGCAGCAGATATCAGAGATACTGCAGAGACACTGCATCAGATATCAGAGATACTGCAGAGATGCTACAGAGATACTAAAAAGATACTGCAGCAGATAGATATCAGAGATAATGTGGGATAGAGAGGGGGAGATGATTACGAATAGTGTGGGTGTGTGTTAGGCTTGGGCGGTATACTGTATACCAGGGTATTTGGAAATAGCCACGAGATGGTTTTTCAATACTGTCAAAACTATTTCATTTAAGTTGTTCAATATATTTGAATATGTGTAGCTACGTTTGTTACCTGCAGTCAACTTGTGCAATACCTTAGGATATACCTTAGGAGATACCTTAGGAGATAAAGCAGATAGCATTCCTCATTTCACCGGTCACATTATTTTACATTATGAAGCTTACCATTGTACCCCAGAACATTCCAGCCAGCCTCGAGTTTGTTTGTAAATAGCACAATTGGAGAAAACGAGCTGGTGAGTGAATAGCATTCATTATCTATTGGAGAGTCTCTGTTGTGAGGTGCACATGAGGTGATGAAGTTACACTTATATGCAATTCACTACTAAATGTTTGCCATCAGATATCTCATTATAGCTTTCTACCAGAAGTCAAAGAGTTGTACAGCTGCCATTGTTTCCCTGTGCTTCCTTCTAGTGTTGTCTTTCTTCTACATTCTGCTCCATGTAGTCTTGCGGCTCTTCCTTCAGAAAAGCATGCATCACAACTTTGTTCATTTGCACAATTTATCTCGTTCACTTTCGCTTGTAAATGTACTCACTCACCAAAAATGACATTCAGTAGCTACTAGCTGTGCTTTTATAACTTTAAGAGCTGAATTTGCCTGTCTTTGCAATTAGTTTGTTATTTTTTGTTTGTTAGCATTTAGATAACAGCGTCTATGTGATTTCGATGTTAGTTTGCGCTAAATTGGTTAGCATTCTGGTAATGGAGGCCCAATGGACTTTTCTTGCGTTTTTAGCGCCCCCTTGTGTGCTATGCCAGAAACACTGTAAATCCCAGTATGAGAGAAGGACGGTAGGACAATATGAAAATCTAGATACCGCCCAAGCCGTGTGTGTGTGTGTGTGTGTGTGTGTGTGTGTGTGTGTGTGTGTGTGTGTGTGTGTGTGTGTGTGTGTGTGTGTGTGTGTGTGTGTGTGTGTGTGTGTGTGTGTGTGTGTGTATGTATTGAGCCTACCTTCAACACATACATAGATACATATTGATCACCCAGCTTGATCAGCTGTTCCCCACAGATTTAGAAATCATTGGTGGGCAATAACAGACAGTGTTTTTCTGTTCCATGGCGCTTCCCACTGCCAATATTAAACTGCTAAAAACGTCCACTAGGACCCAGGCAGAGACACAGCTCTGCAACAGAGGCTCTGTGTGAAATCAATGTCAACCAAATGAGTTTGTGTTTTTCTCTTTAGTTGTTTTGCAGCTTAGCCCCTTGAGTCTAGTCAATTTGTCTCTCTTTTTGGAGATGTATTTTTCTTATTGACCCCAAAGGCTTTAGTCATAGTCTGTTTTGAAAAGTGAAAGTGAAATGTATTTGCTGAATGTAATCGCACAAAGTTTGAATGTAATCGCATAGAAAGTATATATTGTTGTGGGCCCACTCTCCTCATGTGGTCTCTCTCTCCGTCTGTCTCTTTCTCTCTGAGTAATCAGAGAAGCTAGACGAGAAAGAAAAACACACCAACTCCGACACAAGTGCACCAGATTCTATTCAATTCCTCTCCCCTTGTTACTTCTCTTTGGGAGGAGGCAATTAAGCCCAATTTGCCTTGATTAGGCTGCACGCCTAATGTGCTTTGGAAGAGGAGAGAAAAAATGTTGCTCTGCAATTTGGGTGGAAGACACGTGCGAAGAAGACAAGTGATTGCACAGTAACTTTCAATTGCCATTTTAGTGTCAGGATTCGAGAAGGAAAGGAGAACTTTGAGCTGTAATATTTCCTCCCTGGTAGAGAAGCTGTTTTTGTCAAGGAGCCTTGTCGTAAGGTGGGGACGTCTATAGAATGTGTTCAGGGACAATGACAATTTGGTAACACTTTGCGCCTTTAAGCCTGAAGGTATAATGCATTATAATGCTGTTATAATGCATTTAAAGACTTGTTTCTAGGGCTCATGCATACGTCTAACAAGTAATAAAGGATGTTACCTAAGGCTTTAGGTAAAGTGTTATAGAGCATTTCTCCTCCCTATTTCCAGTCTGAGGCGGTGGCGGCCATCTTTGTTCGGGCTGACATTATATAATTCTCCAGCTACAGACCGCTTTGACAAAGCTTTGGATAAACGAGTGATAATGGCAGCATGGGGGATTTTCTTCTTTCTCCACTCACTGCTAGAGAGACTGTCATGCAGGTCAGGATTTAGGCCTAGTCACTCATACAGGTCAGGATTTAGGCCAAGTCACTCATACAGGGGGAGAGTTGGTGGGTTTTCTTCATTTGATGCCAAAAGAGGTTTTCTTTGTCCAAGGGTCAAGCTTGACAAGTCACCCCGTCCCCATTACAGAGTGGTACAGAGAAAAGGTCTAGGCCGCTCTTCCTCTTGGAAGAATAGAATAAAGCACTGGGTGTATCCCTAATGGCACCCTATTCCCTATAGTGAATTACTTGTGACCAAACCCCGTATTAGTCCTGGTCAAAAGTAGGGAATAGGGAACCATTTGGGACACAGACACGGTGTTTGAAAAGCCACGGTGTGCCACTGACTCTCCGCTTTCAGAAAGCTCTTTGCCTGCTTCACTTTTGAGTTTTGATTCGGGTGGAAAGTGAAAGGAGTTGTTTTTTGACCTTGTGAACCTTCTTCTCACTCCTCTTTTCAAAAACCTGATTGATTCATTCCAAACAGAACAGGACTCTGTGTCTCCGTCCCAAATCGCACCCCATTCCCTACACAATGCACTGCTTTGGACCAGAGCCCTCAAAGGAGTTGGACCATATAGGGAATAGGGTGCCATTTGGTTCCCCTTTCAGATGTGAAAGTAAGATTTTCACCAAGCCCTTTGAGAAAGTAAAAGCGTTCCCTCACTCTCTCTGTTCAATTCAATAGACTTTATTGACATGGCAAGTAATATTACTGACCATGTCGAAGTACACATATAACTACATTAATCTGACTAACAGTAATAAAGTAATAATAATAATAAAAGTACTAACAATATTACTACTAATAATAATAATAATAATGTGTATATTAATAATACAAATAATAATAATAATAATAAGTATACTAATAATACTAATAATACGAAGACTACTACTACTACTACTACTACTACTACTAATAATAAGTATACTAATAATACGAAGACTACTACTAATAATAATAATAATAATAATAATAATAATAAGTATACTAATAATACTAATAATACGAAGACTACTACTACTACTACTACTACTACTACTACTACTACTACTAATAATAATAATAATAATAATAATAATAATAATAATAATAATTAGTATATTAATAATAATAAGTATACTAATAATACTAATAATACGAAGACTACTACTACTACTACTACTACTACTACTACTACTACTACTAATAATAATAATAATAATAATAATAATAATTAGTATATTAATAATAATAAGTATACTAATAATACGAAGACTACTACTACTACTAATAATAATAATAATAATAATAATAATAATAATAATAATAATTAGTATATTAATAATAATAAGTATACTAATAATACGAAGACTACTACTACTAATAATAATAATAGGAGGCCTAATAGTAGTGGTAATGATATTAACAACAACATTAGTCATGAGAATAATAATGTAATGAAAGCCAAATCAAACTAAATAGCAAATACTATTGTTACATTGTTACTTTTCACTGGCTTTCCCTCAGCTTGTGGCAGGAGGCCACATTTTTACGTGCCAAAACTGCACATTTTGTATTTTTAGCCAATGCATATTAGATATTTTCGTCATTTTTTTATAGTTTAAAACGATTTGTAATGAAGGATAATTTGGGGAAAGAAAGATTCTCTTATGTCTGAGTATTTGTCCCAGTGCAATAGGTCTCCCTCTTTCTTTATTTTTGATCCCCTCTCTCTTTGTCTCCCTCTCTTTTCTCGTCCCTCTTTCTCTCTCTCTCTCTCTGCAGCAGCTTGAGTGCATTAGGGCCACGTCTTCAACTCTGTGTATTTGGTCATTACAGACCAGAGGGCCTCCCTTTAGTAAACATGAACAATCTCACAGAGACCATCAGTACAGGCCCTATTGCCCTTAGTCCCTGTAGTACAAAGACACTCCAAATCCCTATGAAGGTGTTCCCCTTTAAAACTCCATTACCTTAACCTCGTTAACCAGAGACCACATAGGCCTGCTACACTCCCTGAAGTCCCGCACCGGCCCCCAGCCCCACCCCCCCTATCATTTCCAGACCAGGGTTCAAACACGTCCAACTAGCACTCCAGACAGGCTAACGTCCAGACTAAAGTCCAGACAGGCTAAAGTCCAGACTAAAGTCCAGACTAAAGTGCAGACAGTAAAGTCCAGACTAAAGTCCAGACAGTAAAGTCCAGACAGGCTAAAGTCCAGACTAAAGTCCAGACAGGCTAAAGTCCAGACTAAAGTCCAGACAGGCTAAAGTCCAGACTAAAGTCCAGACAGACTAAAGTCCAGACAGTAAAGTCCAGACTAAAGTCCAGACAGTCTAAAGTCCAGACTAAAGGCTCAAAGTATTTGAAAGATCTCAAATAGTATTTGAACCCTGTTCTGATGGCCACTTTCCCTTTGACTGGTGAGTCCCTGACACCACACAACGGCCCTCCACCCATCCATCCCTTCATCCCTCCCTCCTCTTTTAATCTGTGTCCTGGGCGTCGTTTGGGGAGAGTAGCCTTTAAATAACCACCGCACAGCGCAGCAAACCTCTTCAGTATGTGCAGTCTGTCACTTTGCATTAAGTCATTATGGCTCCCTGTAGCTTGGTGTGTAGTTTGTTTGTGTATCGGTCTGAGGCATCAGCTGTTACTGTCTGAGGAGAAGAGGAAGCTTAAAGGCATCGTGAGCCCTCTCTCTTTCCCCTCTAAAACATATGCATTGTTGTTGTATAGTGTATATACAATCTGGTCAAATATAGCTCCTCTCTCCTTCCCTCTAAAAAAAATACATATTGGTTATTTTTCTATTCATCGGGTTATACATTACATGTATGACCGGGACCATGTACAGTACAATGAAAATATATATCTCAAAGGGAAGTTTAATCCATTGTAGCAGACATAGGTAGACTGCTAATTATCTCCAGTCCAGGTGACCTATATCCATTGTTGTTGTATAATTTGTAAGTCGCTCTGGATAAGAGCGTCTGCTAAATGACTTAAATGTAAATGTAAAATAATAGCCTTCCAACAGTTCATTTACAGGTGCCCTTTGGTCCATTAGTAACTCACCTCATCAATCATTTCCCGAGAAAACCCTTGTGTTTTCATATAGAAAGAATGTGATTCTTCACCTGAAGTACAAAAGGTCACAAGACAGTTGTAGTGTGGTTGTGTCTTTACGTGCGTCTGCACGCGGTGTGTAATTAATGAACGCTCTTCTTTACCATAAGCAGCTTTGCCGCTCTCTTGTAATGAGCTGATTACTCACGGTGCCGAACCACATTAATATAGCGAGACCAATGGAAGAACAGCACTTTATTCCACATGGACTTCCAAGGGAGACGTGTCTTCTGCTTTATTCCAACTCCTCTGAAATACACACATACATATAGAGAACAGGTGAACGTATAGAGGACCAAGAGTAACACAGAAATAATATGGCCATGTTCAAATCTGGCTTGCCTACTACTTACTGAAACTGCATACAGTGTACTAATCGTACTACATACTAGTGAACGTACTGTTTAGTACAAAGTATGCAGTATGCAACAAATATTAGCATACTTCTCATCCATACTGAGAATGCGCAATCGCACTTGTTGCGCGCCTTTCGTTCATTTTTGTAGAGCACGTCCTCCGTTTTGATTTCCAGCTGTTGTCGAACACGTGTTTGTGAAAAGACTATTCTCTTCCTCAAATGTGTGCAGCGAATTCTACTAAATAAAAAAAGACGAACTGAGTATGACATCCGGGCATTTAAAGTGTAGTAGATTTTTTAAATGTCACATAGTGAAATATAGTGGATGTCCATGATGTGAATTTCAAATGTAACTATTCCTTAACACCAGAGCCGCTGGGCCCCGAGGAACCCCCCTTCAAACATTCTGCCTGCAACATTAGAACCGTAATTAATACGTTTCATATATGCTATCTCAAAAATAATCATTTGGATGTGTTTATGACGGTCTTGGATGACATTATAAAACTATATATCTTTTTTTGTGGGTGCGCAGACCCGCGAGCTCAGCGTTGCCTATCCCTGCTGTAAAAACATAACAAACTCAACAATTGGTTTGTCTTTGTTACAACTATGAAACAGAAAGCATATGTGTTGGAGCACGGTAACAGCTTATTTTTAGAGCGACAAAATACAAATAAATAGCCCAGCCACCAAGACGCACGGTCGAGAAGCTTGGTCAAATTATGAAAACAGAATTATAAGCTTGATGAACACAAAAGGAAATCTGCACAAATGCAGTAATGGTATGATAATTCATAAGTGTCAGTATGACAGCAGTCAAAAATAGTCAGTTATTGTCAGCTCATGCTTACACTACAGTCGACACACATTTTTGTAACTTTCACTTGCTTGACACACTTTGACATACCTTTGTTTGGTTGTAGTGCGTAATAGGCTCCGATTTTCTCTTTATGGAGTCACGGTCGATGTCAACTGTCGGATGCGTGGTGCTCATGACAGAAACTTTATTTCTTGCCTTGTATTGGTAAATGTGAGTTGTCTTGTCATTCTTCAGCACAGCTGTGGTACAACGGCTGTGCAAGTGCCTTATTTTGCGCAGAGGGAGGGAGCTCCCGTCTCCCTTTGTTCATGATGTCGACCGGAGTTGTTTTCTTTGCAAGCAACTTGTCCGCCGATGACAGTGAAGTGACATTTGTCCCCTTCTGATGTAAGGTTCCACAAGCCTCATCACTACATTCTCCGACACGCGCTCACCTGCTGCCAGATGTGGATATTTTCCCAGATATTGAAAGCCGTTCAGCGTGTACAATTACGCACTCTCCCTGTGTAGCCTACTCCGAGGAGGCCAGAGGAGACCGATACGACTGCTTTGATACTGTACGTTGATAAGCCTTGTTGTAGAGTCAGGAACCGTCTGGAGAAAAGGAAGTTGATATAGCCAAGGACCGGCTCTTTTACGGTACATTGTGATTCGTTTTAGGCAATGTATCTCATCCTTCCATTATCCATTTTCTCTCTCTCTCTCTCTCTCTCTCTCTCTCTCTCTCTCTCTCTCTCTCTCTCTCTCTCTCTCTCTCTCTCTCTCTCTCTCTCTCTCTCTCTCTCTCTCTCTCTCTCTCTCTCTCTCTCTCTCTCTCTCTCTCTCTCTCTCTCTCTCTCTCTCTCTCTCTCTCTCTCTCTCTCTCTCTCTCTCTCTCTCTCTCTCTCTCTCTCTCTCTGTGTGTGTGTCTTTCTCTGTCTCTCACTCTTTCTCTCTGGGTTGGAGTGGATTTGATTAAAGGAAATTGCAAGTGTGTAGGCCTTATCAAGGGAGTGTCTGTTTAGCAAAGGCCTTCCTGTCTCTAGTCAATCTCTCCTCTGTCACCTCTCCTCCCTCTCCCCCATCTCTCTCTTCTCCCCATCCCCATGCTTGTCATTTACCAAGTTCGTATTTGACCATGTTATCAGGAACAGTGTCTCTAATTCTACCCCACCACATATAAAAGCCCTGTCCGACCAACTCAGCCGGATAAATGGAGTCACTATAACTGAAATTCCCATTCAAGTTAATGTGGTCTTTGCTGGGGGTACCGGCGGTAATTGTATTTCTATGAGTACAGCCATCCAGACCAACAAGACTTTGTTCTCTCCCTGAGTTATGTATCCCTTGTAATTAGACTGGTCGGACCATCCACACTTCATTATTGCATTTCTTTCTCACAATAGTGGCCCATTATCCCCATCCTCCAGCCTCCATGTGTTAATTAACGGAGATTTGACTGCCCAGTGTATTGTATCTAACTGTTATTTAATCAGTATAAGGATGGACCCTTTCTTTTCTTTCTTTCTTTCTTTCTTTCTTTCTTTCTTTCTTTCTTTCTTTCTTTCTTTCTTTCTTTCTTTCTTTCTTTCTTTCTTTCTTTCCTTCTTTCCTTCTTTCCTTCTTTCCTTTCTTCTTTCCAACAACTTCTTTTCCTTCTTTCTTTCTTTCTTTCTTTCAACTTTCTTTCTTTCTTTCTTTCTTTCAACTTTCAACTTTCTTTCAACAACTTTCTTTCTTTCTTTCTTTCTTTCTTTCTTTCTTTCAACTTTCTTTCTTTCTTCTTTCTTTCTTTCTTTCTTTCTTTCTTTCTTTCTTTCTTTCTTTCTTTCTTTCTTTCTTTCTTTCTTTCTTTCTTTCTTTCAACTTTCTTTCTTTCAACTTTCTTTCTTTCTTTCTTTCTTTCTTTCTTTCTTTCTTTCTTTCTTTCTTTCTTTCTTTCTTTCTTTCTTTCTTTCTTTCTTTCTTTCTTTCTTTCTTTCTTTCTCTATGTACTGTTTAGGCCCTGATCAGACCAGGCCTGAGATTGCATTGCATATCTCCCTTACGCAAGCAAAAACAATGTTGGGAATGAATGGTGCGGCCGTCGGTAATGACTGTTTAAATGTTAAATATGGAGCTTCCACTCCGTGCCTTTCCTTTATTGTCTGGTGTCCTCGCTTGGCTGCTAGGCCCAGGTAGCTAAATCCGTTTATGCAATGTTCTAGGGCCAGAGAGAGATGATTCCTGCTTTTCTACCAGTCAGCTCTTCCTGGATGAGTGTAGAACAGCAGGATGAATCATTCAAACCAAATCTTGAGCTGCCTTCACCATGTGGACACACACACACACACACACACACACACACACACACACACACACACACACACACACACACACACACACACACACACACACACACACACACACACACTCACAATTATTTTCTACCAGCCCCAGCATTTGTTGCATCTCATATGCAGATGTATTGGGGCTGCCGGTGGATTGTGCTTACGGTGGTAGTACGTGCAGACATCCCTGTGTGTTGTGATAGATGACCAGCAGAGTCCTCGGTAGTCCTCAGTTGCATGCAGCTCTGGGCTGTTAGACTGAGACAGAGTGAGGAAGCCCTAGACAGCTGCAGTGCATAACATGTGTAATACAGTTAGCTTTAGTTAATGTGTAGTACTGTTAGCTTTAGTTAATGTGTAGTACTGTTAGCTTTAGTTAATGTGTAGTACTGTTAGCTTTAGTTAATGTGTAGTACTGTTAGCTTTAGTTAATGTGTAGTACTGTTAGCTTTAGTTAATGTGTAGTACTGTTAGCTTTAGTTAATGTGTAGTACTGTTAGCTTTAGTTAATGTGTAGTACTGTTAGCTTTAGTTAATGTGTAGTACTGTTAGCTTTAGTTAATGTCTATTACTGTTAGCTTTAGTTAATGTGTAGTACTGTTAGCTTTAGTTAATGTGTAGTGCTGTTAGTTTTAGTTAATGTGTAGTATTGTTAGCTTTAGTTAATGTGTAGTACTGTTAGCTTTAGTTAATGTGTATTAATAATAATAATATATGCCATTTAGCAGACGCTTTTATCCAAAGCGACTTACAGTCATGTGTGCATACATTCTACGTATGGGTGGTCCCGGGGATCGAACCCACTACTACCCTGGCGTTACAAGCGCCATGCTCTACCAACTGAGCTACAGAAGGATTACTGTTAGCTTTAGTTAATGTGTAGTACTGTTAGCTTTAGTTAATGTGTAGTACTGTTAGCTTTAGTTAATGTGTAGTACTGTTAGCTTTAGTTAATGTGTAGTACTGTTAGCTTTAGTTAATGTGTAGTACTGTTAGCTTTAGTTAATGTGTAGTACTGTGTATTTGTTAATTTTGTGGCTGTTTTAGGTGTGAGTTTTATGTTGTTTAGTTGAGGGAAGTTAAACTACTGTAGGAGATTAGCACAGGTCAGGTGGGAGGTTTATTTTCTAAATGGATGCAAAGTCAAATAAGAGGATGTTTTTAGTGAGAGAGCTTTTGTGTCTGTAATCTGTAATTTAAGTGTGATTTTGGGACGAGGGCGAGACAGAGGAACAGAGGAACGAGGGGAGAAATGAAGGCGAGGGAAAGACAGACATAATGGTGGTCTTAAAACAGTAGGTGTATAGATGGAGAGAAAGTGTGTAGTCCCTTCTCATCTCCCCCCAGAGCTCTAACAGGTTAGGTAAGAGGTAAGACTATATATTTGTCATCTGGCCTAATCTGAAGTGTTACCGGGCAGCATTAATCTCCCAGCCAGGGCTCAACACAATGGCAATGTTAAGCCGGCCTGAGGAGTGGACAGCAGCCACAGCTCTGACAAACACACACACACACACACACACACACACACACACACACACACACACACACACACACACACACACACACACACACACACACACACACACACACACACACACACACACACACACACACACACACACACACACACAGCCGCTCTGAGATGCACAGACAGGTAGGGGAATAGAAAGAGAAAACACCACGTAACCATAACTCCATAATCCCTCTTAGCCACCAGGTCAACCATCCAACGACCTTTAGAAGCTACCGTGTCCAATCGGCCAGAAGTGCTAAGAGCCAAAAAGCTGACGTTGAGATAAATAGTGTTTGAAGGTCCGTTTCAGTTAGATTTGCTGTTATTGCGACATCTTTAGCTGGTGGAATGTTTTTACAATTTATTTTTTTGCTAAATGAAAAGTAGCTTATTAAATGTTCAACACCAGCATTTGTTATATTATATAAATAATTGTTCAATATTATGTAATATGATTGTATTTATTATAATACATTTGATTTGTTAGATATTATTCATGTTATTAAATTACTGATATTTGAAGGCATTACTGGGGATATTTTTGTTATATTAATACATTGTAGCTAGCTATTTTGTAATAATTTCCCTGATTCTTAAATTCTTAAATGTTATTTCAAAGTCAAGAAATACATACAAAAATAACAATTTTCAATTTCACCATGTCCAGAATATCTGTATATATTTATAGTTTGAGCGTAATAATATGTATTTCCCATAAATGTTTTGAAGAACAAAAATGTATATAGTGAATGAGTGGTAGATATATAATATACCCTTATAAATAATGTTGGATCATTTAGCTTTTAACAAATACACTCCAAACCTATTCTAAAGATCCATCCCAGCATGACAACAGCCAGTCACCAGCCTTGATGACCATCCAACCAGAGTTCAAAACTTTTGATCAGTTCCATCCAATCACGTTGCCTCATATCAACATCACCCCACCCACTGTGCTTGGCTCGTCTGCAGTAGAGGGGATAAGACAGAAGAAGCCTGGAATATGTAACAACCAGGAATACAAATACCACCCTATGAATACCATCATCATAGAGTTAGCGGGAACCAAGCAGCCGCTGTTTTGTTACACTTACTTGATTCATAATTGGCCCGTTTCTTTTCTTCTTCTCTCAGATAATGGCCTTTCTGTCTTCTTCTCTCAGATAATGACCTTGCTGTATCGGGCTGCTCTGCATATCTCTATTGTGTACGACTCATGTGTCTCTCCCTGTGCTGTGATTGGGTTGGATGTCGGGCCAGTGGTGTGCGACGTGTACTCTGGATGGCTTACGACAGAGTGTAGTGTAGTGCCGTGCAGTGTATATCTCTCACCCTTCGTAAGATAGTGGTTGGGTATTTTGGTAGGGCATTACTGTACAATGGCATGCACTGCAGTATGTGTGGGTGCTTTCCGCTCAGCTATGATCTCTCCTGCCACGCTGGAGTTACCCATAGACCTACACACACACACACACACACACACACACACACACACACACACACACACACACACACACACACACACTGGCAGGGTCCCCATTGAGCAGCGATTCCCAACCTTTTCGTTTCTGGGGATCACCAAATCCCCGTCAAAAGTTCTTGAGGACCACCATTCTAATTTTTTTCAACTAAATATCTTGGCGGTCAAATGAAGAGTATTTTATCAGTGAATGTAACAGATTAAATGCCGATTATTACTATTGTTATTATTAACAATGGGCATTGTGAAAAGTAATGGGAAATTGCCTGTAATACCATTAATAATCCTAGCTGTTATTATAAAAATAAACAGCCAGCCTTGTGTTTCTGCAGGGAGCACACACATATATCTCCACACACACATTTCCACACATATCTCTACACACACATTTCCACACATATCTCTACACACACATCTCCACACATATCTCTACACACACATATCTCTACACACACATCTCCACACACACATATCTCTATACACACATCTCCACACACACATATCTCTACACACACATCTCCACACATATCTCTACACACACATCTCCACACATATCTCCACACATATCTCTACACACACATATCTCTACACACACATCTCCACACATATCTCTACACACACATCTTCACACATATCTCTACACACACATATCTCCACACATATCTTTACACACACATCTCCACACATATCTCTACACACACATCTCCACACACACATCTCCACACATATCTCTACACACACACATCTCCACACATATCTCTACACACACATATCTCCACACATATCTTTACACACATATCTCCACACATATCTTTACACACACATCTCCACACATATCTTTACACACACATCTCCACACATATCTCTACACACACATATCTCCACACATATCTTTACACACATATCTCCACACATATCTCCACACACACATATCTCCACACATATCTCTACACACACATATCTCCACACATATCTCTACACACACATATCTCCACACATATCTTTACACACACATCTCCACACATATCTCTACATACACATATCTCCACACATATCTTTACACACACATCTCCACACATATCTCTACACACACATATCTCTACACACACATATCTCCACACACATATCTCCACACATATCTCTACACACACATCTCCACATCACACTGCTCCACACACATCTCCGCACATATCTCTACACACATATCCACACACACATCTCCACACACATCATCACACATCTCCACATCACACATATACACATCACACATACACATCTCCACACACACATCTCCACACACACATCTCCACATCACACTCTCCACACACACATCTCCACACACACATACACATCTCCACAACTCCACATCACACTGCTCCACACACACATCATCACACATCTCCACATCACACATACACATCTCTACATCACACATATACACATCACACATCACACATCACACATCTCCACACACACATCTCCACACACATCATCACACATCTCCACATCATACATACACATCTCCACACACACATCTCCACACACATCATCACACATCTCCACATCACACATACACATCTCTACATCACACATATACACATCACACATCACACATCTCCACATACACATCTCCACACACATCATCACACATCTCCACATCATACATACACATCTCCACACACACATCTCCACAGACACATCTCCACATCACACTGCTCCACACACACATCTACACACACCCACACATCTCCACATCACACATACACATCTCCACATCACACATCTCCACATCACGCACACACATTTCCACATCACACTGCTCCACACACACACACACATCTCCACACACACATCTCCACACCACACATCTCCACACCACACTGCTCCACACACACACACATCTCCAAACACACTGCTCCACACACACACACATCTCCAAACACACATCTCCACACACACACCTCCAAACACACATCTCCACACACACACATCTCCAAACACACATCTCCACACACACACATCTCCAAACACACAGCTCCACACACACACATCTCCAAACACACAGCTCCACACACACACATCTCCAAACACACACACACATCTCCACACACACATCTCCACCCACACATCTCCACCCACACATCTCCACATTACACATCTCCACCTCACACATCTCCACCTCACACATCTCCACCTCACACATCTCCACATCACACATCTCCACACCACACACACACACACACACACACACACACACACACACACACACACACACACACACACACATCTCCACATCACACTGCTCCACACACACACCTCCACACATATATACATCACACATACACATCTCCACATACACACACTGCTCCAAATCACACATCTCCAAACACACATAGAGCCTGTAAATAAGCATTTCACTGTAAGGTCTACCTACACCTGTTGTATTTGGCGCACGTGACAAATAAACTTTGATTTGATCTATTGAAGTCTCTGCTCTGCCTATGACTCGGCTGCTTGTCCTCTCTGTCTATGGTTCTCTCTCTCTCAAGCCAGCTGAAACACAATGACGGTAGTGGCATAGTGACAC